>NW_019384705.1:427613-464659 GCF_000671375.1 Centruroides sculpturatus | reverse complement strand
CCCCCCTATAACACTGTTGATTATTCCGTTTTATATGAATTCCATGTTATACGAGTCACTTAGATTTTACAAATACATGTGCCAGGCTGTGAACGGCTGACGTATTTGTAAAATCTAAGTGATTCGTATAACACGGAATTCATATAAAACGGAATAATCAACAGTGTTATAGGGGGTCGACTGTATATCAGCAGATTTTATGCGAATGTATTAAGATTAATGAACATAAATTATTAATTTAGGAACATTATTTTTATAAGCGACTGTTTAATATTAATAAGCAAAAATATAGGCTACAATTCAGTCTATATTTTTATGCAGTATGAAGCTGTTATACACATTAATTATAGAATAAATTACTGAAAACAGCAATGATATAATTTTAAAATGCTTTTAACATTTTAAGCAATGTATAAGCCAAAAACCTTTACTATTAAATGAAAACATATTAATATAAATTAATAGATTAGATCGACCGATTCCTCGAGGAGATTAAACGCATTCTCCTTTAAAAAAAAATAAATAAACTGGGATATACAGCGCTTCTTCTGATTAATTAAGAAATAATTTTTGCCAAAGTTTTCCTGTCATTCAGGGCAGAAAATAACTTCCAAACCATTGACACGTCACTAACTCACACTTGGTTCGTTATTGCTCTAATTTCATTATAATGACTGATGTTTACCCCGTAACGAAGAACTGCTGTCATCGGAAGCAATAGAATGTTTAATCAGTTTTTCATTGCATTCCATCGAGATCAATATATAATGATTATATATATAAATATTCAACAGATTTTTTAAAAAAATATTATCTCTGAATTTATAAATTATTAAATTAATTCAATAATTATTTAATGACGACGATAAAATTATATAATAACTACGAATGAAAAATGTTTTATGTTAATTGATTAAAGATGATTTGTGTTACTCTAAAAGTACAGTACCCAGTCGACCCCCCTATAACACTGTTGATAATTTCGTTTTATATGAATTCCATGTTGTACGAGTCACTTAGATTTTACAAATACGTGAGCCGTTCACAGCCCGGCACACGTATTTGTAAAATCTAAGTGACTCGTACAACATGGAATTCATATAAAACGGAAAAATTAACAGTGTTATAGGGGGGGTCGACTGGTACAGTACAATTATAATGAAAGAAGAAAATGTTTTCAAAATTCCTTCTGGATTCCATCAGTAAATGAATTTTTATCCTTAAACTTAGACTATCAGCCGAACTTTTTTTATTTTATTTTATGAAAGTTTTAACAGAAATGAAGTTAGACCATTGAGTCCTACAAAATGGAAGATAAGGTTGGATCGATAAACACAAGATTCCAAATATGGAATTCTTTTTCCATTGAATTTAATTCGAACATTTTAACCAGGTTTGTGAAAGTTTTAGAATAATTATTCAATGTATGTAAAAAATTCATAGGTTGGAAGTATAATATATTCAACAGATTTGTTTTCGAACAAATAGTAATTAAGTATAAAAAGCTTCATCTTAATGTTTAAAAGAATAATCTTATAATTAACTTCATTGTTTTGTAAGCAGAAGCGATTAAATCTTTTAATAGTGAATTAATGGGCGTTATCCATTTACAGCGGTATTAGTTATCATTGTTCGTTGTAAAATTATACGATAATTTCCAACTATTTCGTTTGTTTAAAGAGAAATTAGAACATAAATAACTACAGGTAATATCTATTGAATTTTTTTTTCCTTTTTTCGTAATTCGGGAAGATTCTCTTAAATTCCATTATTTAGATCTTTTAAATCCAATAGATAAAAGTGACCATTTATTCTTCTGAAGCGTGATCCAGAGATAAAAATCTACAGTTTAAGCTTAAAATATATTTTTAGTAGAAACTAAAATAATATGTAATTTAAAAAAAAAAGAATTCTATATTATAAAATAGAGAAAAATCTACAATAAAAAATAAAATAAAAGTTTGGGTTTGGTTTCGTTTAGTCAAAAATAAGAACAGCAGTTCACGAAACGTAACCCATTAATAAGACTAGAAGTTGTATCAGATATCTTTCAATGCGTTTAGTTACTTAGTATTGTTCCAATTATGAGATAAGTGTTTCATATTTATTTTTCTTATCACGATTTAAATAGGGAAAAAGGGAAAAAAAAGTTAACCTTTAGAAATTAAATCGGAGATTATAACAATTAGTCTACGTTTTATAAAAATTTATTTTGATTTCTTTATATAATGCAACATCATTTTACGTCTTGTAACATAATATTTTAAGGAGAAAACAGATGCAAAAAAAAAAACGAAATATATAAAATTTATCATTTTTACTTAACTCGAAATTAAATGATATTCAATATGTTTTCGCATGGAATTTCTTGTTGACGAAATAATATTTTTAATTCACCAATTCTAGCGTAATGTTTTTATGCATATTAGCAAATTGATTAGCCAACACGCTAATTCTAATTATATATTAATGTAATTTTTATTATAATGAACTTGTTTTTAATTTTATATTTATTTCTTAAAAGAAAAAATGTAATTTAATTTCATTGCAATTTTTAAAATTGTTGTTTTTATTCGTACGTATTTAAATTAACTAAATAATTTTTATATTTAAAACAAAATAACATAACCAGCATTTAATTTCTAATATCTTTATTTAATTCTTTTTATGTTTAGTCAATTATCGAATTCAAATTTCATAACAAATCTTATACAATATTTAAACAATATGATATTACAATATGATATTTAAACAATACTTCCACGTAAAGATATAAAAATATTCGTTAATTAAATAATTACTATGAAAATATTACAGAGGTTGCGGCCGAAGTTTTCATCTCTCGAACGTGAACGTCGACGTTCGACGTTCACGTTCGACGTTCACATTCGAGAGATGAACGTCGAACGTCGACGTTCACGTTCGACGTTCACGTTTGAGAGATGAAAACTTCGGCCGCAACCTCGCTAATATATATATATTTTTTTTACTGTTGCACATTTCTATTTTGAATTTCATAAAGACAAAAAAATAAAAAAATAAAAATGCAATCTCCTTAATAAGTTTTAAATTCTGTAAATTTTTTTCGAAGTGTATTTTATTTGATAGATGATATCGTCATTTACTTAATAAATAATACTGTATTTTCAATTTATAAAACAGTAAAAAAAAATAAATTTTTCGTCTATCCCCATCTTCTATTTAATTTATGAAATCAAGCTTCATTCTGTATTCTATTCTTGATATATTGTCAATAAATTTTCTAGATTTTATCTGACGTGTATCGCTTTTCGTTACTTTAATTTCATAGCAGTGTCATGTCATAAATGAAAAGTTCAATCTTCTACATTTATATGAACTTTACGTATTTAAAAAAAAAAAAAAAAAAAAAAAAAAAAATTTAAGATTTAGAAGACTGATCAGTTATATTTTCTGCATTTTCGACTGATAATTATACAAATATAAACGTCAATTAACCCAATCTTTAAGATTAACACCGAATGACTGCTATATTAATTAATATAGCCCTACGTAATCCAGCAATCGTTTGGCGTTNTGTTGATAATTCCGTTTTATATGAATTCCATGTTGTACGAGTCACTTAGATTTTACAAATACGTGTACCGGGCTGTGAACTGCTCACGTATTTGTAAAATCTAAGTGACTCGTACAACATGGAATTCATATAAAACGGAATTATCAACAGTGTTATAGGGGGGGTCGACTGTATATTATAAATCAATTTACGGGTTCAAATCTTCTACAGTATAAATAAAACTTTAAATAAAGTTTTATTTTATACTTCTCAAAAGAATGTAAAAAAACTATATCTACCGATATAATTATATAATATTAATATGATTTAGCCCATTGGGAAATTCATTGGTGTAAATAAAATGTTCACAATCCGTGACGTAAAACACAAATAAACATTTCCGTACTGTTGTCGAGAAAACGTGACCGTCATGGAGAAGTTTAAGATCCATTTTCAATCCTGTCTACTTCATCAGGCAACGAGAAAATTAAATTATTCTTAAAAAACAACGCAAAGATACGCCATCGATACCTAAGTGGTTTAATGGTGTCCCGAGAGTGATTGATATTGGTTAGATCCCAGGGAAACAAATAGTTAAAAAGATATTGTACTTTAAAAAATTCGGACAAGAGCAGACACATCGCATTAAGTTATTTTTCGAAAAGGATAATACTTCCATTAATTGCTAACTAACGTGCTTAACTTTCTCTTCGTGGAAGGATCGTGCATTGCGAGGAAATGCTAGATTCCGTTACAAGAATATTAATATAAAAGGACATTTTGTGAAAATGTTCACTTTTCTCTGAATTAGGCGGAGTCTTTTAATAATTATATGTTATATTAGATTATTTGTAATACTAAAAGAAAAAAAAAAAAGTGATAATGAATGGTATTTCAAAGGCGTCATATATTTGAAAATGCGACACAACTTTTTGCAAACTTTAAATTAATTGCGTTGTAAATTTGCTTTCCTTTAAATTGAGATGTTATCTTTTGTTGTAACTAATGGAATGGCACCTAAAAGATGGCCCGATAAAACAATTTTGGCCCCACTCTCCAGAACTCTCAATTTCGATAGGGTTCCCGATAACGACTAGACTGTATTTTCAGCCATATGTTTGACGCGGAGAAAAAAAAAGGAAAAGGAATTTCAGCGCAAAAATGAAAGGGAGAAGAAGAACATAGTACTCAACAAGATGGAGTTTTGACTCGTGACTACTTGACAGAAATTACGAATATAGTGAAAGCTTCGTTCCCAATCCTCTCGCGGAAAGGAAAAAGATATCAGTAAGTAGATTAATAAGAGACTCTTATTTTAATGAGCCCTTCCGTTCGCTTGGTACAGTATTGGAAATCTTGATGCATCGATCCGAGTTAATCGAGGCAGAGCAATCGTCATCCACGGTGTTTTAAAATTATAATTCCGCGTCGTTAACTATAACTAAATGTATTTCCACAAAATTAAATTCCTCCATTATGCTAAATTTAATATGGTGAAATGGCTTGCTCGTCTTCCATTCCAAACCATCTATAGAAATAGTCCTATACGGATTAGTCTAACAAAATTTTTAGTATCAGTTTTATCTTACAACTTTTTACTTGTTTATTTTTCTCTGAAATGATACTTCTCGCCTCCTACTTTTATTTTTTTTTTTTCTATGTCTACTGTCTGTTAACGCTACAAAGGTACGAATACAATCTACATTTAATCTGCGTTAAAAATGCTCTTGAGATCTCAGCTATTGTAGTTTTTCTATTGATGGATTTTATTTCGAAGATATGGTAATTTTAGAATTTGCAACAATTTCTAGGAAAGTTTGTGGCAATTTTAACATCTGGATTTGTATGTACGAAATTGCGTAGTAATAAGAAAAAAGGTTTAAAAGTTTTTCTAAGTGCCCTGTTTTTTTTTTATATATCTAAAGAAGGATCTAGAGGGAACATTTATCGTCCATGTAAACTTATTTCTCACTGTTAAATCACAGAATTGCGATAGGGCATTCTGATAAATGCGTTTTTTTCTAGACTTAATATCAACTTTTTATGACTTTGTTCGAAGGTTTATTTTATAAATATTGTTCTATACAGTAGACCCCCCCTATAACACTGTTGATAATTCCGTATTATATGAATTCCACATTGTACGAGTCACTTAGATTTTGCAAATATGTGTGCCGGGCTGTGAACGGCTCACGTATTTGTAAAATATAAGTGACTCGTACAACGTGGAATTCATATAACACGGAATTATCTACAGTGTTATAGGGGGGGTCTACTGGTACTAAACAAACGTTAAAATCTTTATAAAAAAAACCACAAAAATGAGAAATTGTAAGATCAAAGATAAATTAAAATGAATGTCGATCGAAAATATCGGAGCGTTGGGAGGTATGTATGGCTTCAATTGTTTCTTATTAAAAATTTAACTTTTCATTTCTCTTCGGAGTAATAGATAAGAAGATGCACCTCGATTATATAATGTAATTGGATGTATAGTTATTAGTGAGGGCATTTTGATCCCGTATGTCGACCCGAAAGGACAAAGCACAATAGAGGGTGGCCCGCTCTACTTATGTCTTGTTTACGCTTCTTTAAATAGCCCGGAACTGATATCTTCACGTTGGTTGTATCGTGTGACAGAGATAAAGACTGAGATAAGGCATCCCGACACACAGGCCTTCTTTGTAGTGATTTAATTGCGGTCAGTCACGTGACAGAAACGGGATATTTAGAACCGAATCCATCACGCTCGATTAATTCTCGAAGCACGCGGACATATACCAGTGATGGAACCACCACCACTGTCGGTTGTTTGAGAAGCTTCCATGTTATTTAATTATGGTTAAAACCCGTTCGGTTAAGGGCAAAGAATAAAATTAAGTCCGAAAGAACTGGGGTGTTTGATATAGTCGCCCGGAGTTAATTAATTATCGAAGATAATTGTGATGGACGGGTGTCGCCATCTAGCGAAATTGGAATCAAGTGAAGACCTACAGTACTTAAAAAAAAAAAAAGCATTCGCCATTCTTAGAAAAACTATTCGAGTTCATTTCTTCCTCCCGCAATTTTCGACTTTTTAAGGAACGAAATTGGCGCGTTTTTCTAATCCGATTTGGGATCGGTCCTTCACGGTCTGCTGCCGAAGCATCACAGCTGGAGAAGTACTGTACGTAGGGGTGGGTTGCGCTATTTTTGCTCGGTCGTCAACACTAGCAATCGTCCTTCTCGGATTCCATTCCTCGGCTTTTTCGGAAAAATACAACTTCTCCGTTTTATAATGAAAGAATATTCTTGGACGAGTTTAAAAAAAAAAAAGAAAGAAAGGGGGAAAAAAAAGGTTTCGAACGACGTCTCAGTCCTTCGATCAATCGGGAGTCTATGGACAAATGTCGCGTCTATTGTTTCTGGTCGATAGATTGTCATTCCATGCTTCTCTTTAACGGAATCTTGTTTCCAAATATTTCGAAGAAGTCGATGTCTAGTTTCTGTCACTAAAAACTGTCGATCAATTAATTAAAATCGACTACGACAGGAAAACGTTCGCGCCGACGGGTGAATGTACCCGTTTTATCTCATCAGGAAATCCTAATTTACGGGTTCAATGTCTTTAACTAGGAGAAATACCGATTTGGATGTTTCTGCCAAACTAAATGAATGACACTTTCATCGATACTATTGTCTTATACGGTGTGTCGTTCGACTTCATACTGTTCTTCGATGTCGATCCGTCAGTCTCACTAGGGAAGTTTCTGGCAACCATCGAAAGGTAGTTCAAATAAGTAGAATTCCAGAAGAGCTCAGTGTCTTGGTGCGAAAAAAAAAAAAATAAAAGAAAGAAATAAGAAGAAAAAAATCGCTTTTCTAGCGAAAATCAACGAACTGTTTCGCCGTACGATTATAAACATTGCTTATCTGATACAGTTCAGATGATCGCCGCTTTTATTGACAATTTACAATGGCACGCTTCCTTTTCTTGCTTAATTTTTTACAAATAGAAGTAATTAGTTTCCTTATTAACCAATGTATAATCTATTTCCCTCTCTTATCGATGTTTAGAATGATTAAACGATTGGTAGGAATTAATTTTGGCAAAAGAACTGAGCGAAAATTTTTTTTTCATAACATTTAGGTCAAATGCGTGATTATGCCTGTACAGAGGAACTGTTTACACGATCATTATAATTTTACATTTAAAGAACTTTTTATAGATCAACCAATGATTCTAATGAATATTTATAATAATAAACTTATAATTAAAAGTATATTTTATAATAATGTTACGTGAAAATTATTTTTTACTTGACTTTTACATATATTCTGGCGTATTAAAATGCTTACAGTAAGCATGTAAATAGTTCAAATTTCGAATTTCTAGCTGCAGTCATGTTTTTTTTTTTTTTTCCTTTTCTTCCACTTCATGATTTCCTTTTAACATTATAAAAAATAAAGTTATGTATTTTCCTCCTTAACGTCCCCTATTCTTTGTCATTAAAATTACGTTTTTCCCGTATCGAACGAAAATGCATAAATCCAGTGGACTTTTTTTTATTTTGTCGATTTTTTTTCATACGATAACAGCGAGAGTGGTTCGTTCCTTTCATTTATTACAAAAGCCGAAGAAAAGTTAAAGAATTAAATCTCCTTCGATGGATCTAGTATATTCTGGCCACGTTTCGTCACATGATCGAAGCGTGTCTGTCGGAAGGAAATTGATAGCCTTCTGCCGGATTGCCTTAACTTCCGTTTGTTTTGTGGTATTGTTTTGAAAGAACATTATGCAACAATGACAACATTGTCTGCCGCGTTGGGTAACGTCTCTCTTTAAGCATACCTGGCTAAGTAGTTGTCTTTCTTCGGGAATCAAGAACAAAAAACAATCACTTTCGAGTTAAAAATTCGTTTTCTGAATTTACTAATTGTTATGAAAGACCGAGTGTTTTTTTTTATTTGTAATACTGTAATATTCAAGTTTTTAAAAATATAATTAGTTCAAAATGGAAAAATGGAACGTCTAAAATCAGTTCTGTAGATAAGTGCAATACGTTTTTTTTTTCTTTCTTTCCTTTAAAAAGGCAATGACTCGAACAGTTGAATAAATGGATGTGTCGTCTCTATGCCTCAAAAGTTTTGGTTGACACTGCGACAAATCTACTCTAACCCTTTTAAACAAATGGCAAATGTCGATGTTGTTTTTCTAATATTACTACATAAAAGTTATTTGCCGGAAAATAACGAAATACAGGAGGGAAAAAATGTAGATAATCAGGTCGTTACACCGAACTTTATACCTACCTGATCGATGTGTTTTTTTTTTTTCTCCAAACTTATGCATTTGGGTCCTGAGTATTTTTTAATGGCAGGGTCAAGGTTAGGATATGCTCGGTCTAAACAATCGGATTTTGGAAGAATGCCAATACTCGCCGGACAATTCGCACGATGTGATGTGGGACAAGGTCTTTATATAGACATCGATGGCTCAATATGGGTCATTCTCTTTCAATATATATGTTCTTAGAGGAATAACATCCCATTTAAACAGAGTTAAGATGCTATACTTCAAACGGAATGACTCTTATGTTTGTCAGCCGCTACGTGTCTCCTTTCTTTTACATTGCTGTGGTCTGTTTTGTCAGGTGAAAGTATATCGAATACACTTTCACTTGGTAAAACAGTAGCTACAACATCCAAAAAGAAATAGAAATCGTTCCCGACAGTTATCGACTCATTTACGACAAGCTTTGTTTTTTTGTTTGGATTTACTATTTGGCTCACCTGAAAAATTTAGGATTTACAGCAGGATGCAGAAAGTAGGTCTTCAATGTGTAGCCTACAACAATTGTGCCGGCCAAATTGGGCAATTCTCTAAACAGTTCATTGTATCCTTTATCATCTGGTTCTTATTATTTGCGTAATTTTACATAATTCGATAACATTGTTTTCATAATATCATATTATAGGACAATTTTTCTAGGCTTTTTCCCTATTGGCAAACTGTTTTTTTTTTCTGAGAAAGTCCAATAAGTATTTATTTTTTTTTATGTTATAGAATAAAAATATACCAGACTTGCGTTTCACTTAAAAATCGCATCCTTTCCCGAAATCAATTTTCAACAGTGCCGCCACTACTTGCTATCCATCTATTTTGGCTCACGCAATTTCGTAATTTCTTTAAGAAAAAGTCATTTTACGCTAAATACAGAAAGGTTTTACTCATTGAGGCGAGAAAACAATAGGGTAAAAAGGACGGCATGTCGAGCGGGAGGCTTATTTCATTCGTTGTTCGGACAGGATTTCCTTGGCTTTTTAACTCTTACGAAAGCCCATGGTTATGCTTATGGCATTGTCATAACTTGAAGGACAGATATACAAATTGACCATTTTTATTTTTTTCTCTTATGCCGGTTGGTAGCACAATAATGATTTCGTATTATATATATAAAACTTTCGCAATTTCCGATTGCAAGAAACTATAGACTGTATTTTTTTACCCCCTTCTGTAGGATTTACCGTTTCTGCTAACTCTCATTCATCACGAAATACAAAAGGATTAAATGCTTTTCGTCGTCATTCTATTGGGTTCTATGTAACTTTTCATTGTTCTCCGGGTGAAATATTAATTTATATGTAAATAAAATTGTTTACGGTTGCATGAGATTTAAATAGTTTTCGTTTCTATATGATTTGATAAAGAGAAGAAATTAATTCGATCGAATCGAATTTGTATTTATGTAGAACACCATTTTAGTCTTTAAATGTAGATAGTAAATGTTATTATAAGGGGGATCCGGTTATCCCAATTTTGAAAGAATAATCTAACGAACAGATGTGTAAATCCCCTCTTGTGCAACGTGTTCCTGCATCCTCGAAAGGGGAAATACAGCGGGAGAGAAAAGAAACAAATGCCACGAGCCAGAACAGGGGACGGGGATTTAAGAAAAAAAAAAGAAAGAAAAAGCGTGTTCCGTTAGATTTCATTCGGTTAGAGGGCAGCTGGAAACGTACGAAACGACCGTTAGATTGTGTTTCAATGGCGCTTTCACTCTCTTCCTTTTTAGTATTGTGCGAGTAACCAAAAAGAACAGATGGATACCGATGTCTGATTGAGGGGTGTAGTGGAACGTCGCGTGTGTTTCTTCTCTTATAGATCCAGCCGTTACTGCAAATTCGAAGATTAATCCTTAAGAGAAGTTTTATATACCGTAATTCCAGTCGTATAATGAGAGAAACGGGATATGTTCTTGTTGTAACAACTTTAGTAATGGCTAATTAAATTTATGAAGATTTACTCTACTGCTTCTTCCGTAAAAAGCACAAAAAAAGGGTCATTATCGACACTGTTATTGTTGTTGCGTCGTAGTTCCGGCCTCGATGGGCTGGACGATATCGCCTTTTTATCCCGTAACCCGTAATTACAACGGCAATTAGGCATGGATTTAGCGAAGCAAAATTGTAAAAGGCTAAAAATAGCCTATAGCTAGAGGCTTAACTTGATGTATTATCTGGCTCCGGCTCAGAGGTCAGTTTCACCTACAAGCAAAAAGTTTCACCTACAAGCAAAACTAAAATCTTGGCTTTCATCTCCCGAATCGTGGGTGCGGCCTTCGAAAGTAAAATTGATTGTGACCTTGGTAATACAGCTCCTTCCTATAATTAAGCCAAATGCGAAAGACTTATTCCCCGGCTGTGGTTACGTAACTGCGTTGGAATAAAATATGAAACGATGAATATGACGAGAATGCAATAAAAAAACATTAATTCGAACTTTAACTTGACATTTAAGAGCCGAAATATAAGTGTGTGTGGGTTTTATTGAATGTCAATGAATGAAATTCTTTTAGGTTTGAATGAAAATAAACTTTATAAGACACCCTATAACACTGTTGATTATTCCGTTTTATATGAATTCCATGTTGTACGAGTCACTTAGATTATACAAATACGTGGCCAGGCTGTGAACGGCTCACGTATTTGTAAAATCTAAGTGACTCGTACAACATGGAATTCATATAAAACAGAAAAATCAAGTGTTATAGGGGGTCGACTGTATACGAGATTGTAATTAGGTTGATTATAAAAATGATTAATTTAGGATGGTCTTTATGGTCGAAACCTTTAAAAGACCACACTCGCAAAATGCATAGAGATAACATTACCGATTCAATCACAAACTTTAATTAAAATTCTATATACGTCTGTAAAACAAAGTAAAAAAAATATATATATATTACTTGAAAACAAACATCCTATACAGTATTATATTTATTTTTAAACGGTGCGATTATAATTATTTATCGAATCTCTATTATTATTATTATTTTTTTAAATCGGTTTATAATGCCGAGTTTACATTAGAAAAAGATATTTAACTTTTATTTTTACATAGTGTACGTGTAATGATTAATGATTTATATTTAAACAGAAAGATGGAATCCGTGACGCGTTTTATTTTCTAGCATTTCCTTCCGTTTTATCTCGTGTAATTTTTCTCGTTAAAAGAAGGGATTTCTGGTATTTTGTTTTTACATTTCTGTGTCGGTGAAGCTGTAGCTCTTGCATTTTCCCAGTCGGTATTCGCAGTTTTCTGGAAGAATTACTCACCGTTAACGATTTTTCCGGGAAAACCCCAGGCATTGTCTGGGATAGTCGTTTTCCCTCCTACATTCCAAGAGAAATATGACTTTTCGATTTCTCTCTCTCCTAAACTGTCGATGACGTCACTAATAATGTGATGGGATAATTTCCCGTTTTCACCTTCCAACCATCCAGTTATCTGATCCATTAAGACGGCTGTCATTTACCTTAATGGAAGTCAGTCGTTCATAATGACAACATCTGTTTGATATTAGTCCCGAGAGGCGTGCTTCCAACCTCCGAATTCGTTATGTCTTCACTTTCGGTAAACAAACCCGGAGAAATCTGAAAAAAAAGAAAAAAAAAAAAAAACACTCGGTGCCACAGCTAAACGAATAAAAATCTGGCAATTCTCGGAAGATAAACAACGAACTACGTTTTCTCTTTCCAGTTTAAATTAAGTCAATTGGAGAAATCAAATATGGAAGTTGAGTGCTTACTGTATTCGATTCTGTAGTTGCGGGAAGAGAGAATTTTATTTCTTCCACTTCCAGACTATATCACAAACGATATGGTTTATGATAGTTACTCACGAGGGATTCTATTCGCTCGAGTTATTTTTTTTTTATTTCGGTTCGTTCGATGTAGTTTACCCGTTTCCCTTCTATAGAATAGACAGACGTACGACGACCGTACACTCTCATATCTGTCGGAATCTTCTGACAGATGGTCATTTGCGTAACCGCATCTTATGATGGAAAGATCTATCGTAGCGCGCTGTTTGCCAATAAATGTAGAACACCGGAAAAAGAGAGGAGACTTTAGAAACTGTTGTTTAGAAATCCAAGGAATTCTATTCCATTCCGAGGAGGCTCGACGTCGTTCTGTGCCTTTCGATTGTTAACGCGGAAGGTTAAAGAGTAGGATTGTTACATAAATCGAATTAAACGCTTCTCGGCCGTTTGAGCTAATCGACGCGAGGGAACGATGACGTCAGCGAACCACTTCCCTTCGGGATAGTACAGATGACGTCCTTTATTAACTTCTACCGGTGCTCCCATACGGAAAAATCGGAAAACGAGACGCATTTTGCCAGGCGTGTGTTCTTTCCCATTACCTAATTACCTTAGCATCTCGGCAACAATTGTCTTCCACTCTCTCGCTCGATCCCAATAGTCGTTTCTTGGAGCTCAATGTGTTTACTCTAGTTGTGCTAACACCCACAGAAGAGAAACCGGAACATCGAGACCTGTCCAAACAAGCTCTTCGAATGATACCCGCTTGTCTTCCTTGTTTATCCACTCTTTTCTGAATTTTTTTTTTTTTCGTGGTCGGTTAATCGAATAATTAAAGTAGAGTCAAACTCGCTCCGCCTAATATTCTATTTGATAAAAACAGTAATTTTTTGAGGCGAAAATTTCGAGTGTGTCCGCGATAACGCGAAACACGAGTTTCTTCCGGAGCCAAACGAGCATCGATTTTCTTTAACTGCTCAAAACCAAGTAAAATAATTCAGAAACGAGTGGATGGTTGGACGGATTGATTGAATTTTCTCTACGAGACGCTTAATTTGGCGATGGAGAATCCTTCTACCGAAAATATATTTTTTAATTCCGTCTTCTCTCCCTCATAATTGTTTTCTTCCCCCCTTTTCACAAACGTCCGAAACGGGAGAGTTAATTGATAAGATACGATAGATTGGTATAATTGTAGTAAGACGTTTAGTAAGTAAGGCGATGGCTATCGTTCGTAAATAATATAAAAAATACGATTAGAAAAACTAGTGGAATAAGACTAACTGTTGTTTGTTTGAACAGATAACGCCATGAAGAATTGCGATCCGGGTTCCCCCGCCGACCATGTTGGCCACCAGGTGGTGTCGTCACTGCAGCAGGCAGCTCGCGGTCCAGCCAATCAGATCGAGGCCAGAAGACAGACGGAGAACGTCGAGTTGGCAGGTACGACGTTCGAGTGTTGTTGCAGCGGCTTCGACAACGATGCCTTTGATGTAGAAGAGGTCGAAAGTGTGTCCATCGGTCATCGTACGGCCGCCACCGTGTCGGATACAAAGTGTAGCCCAGTCCAGTGCCACGTTTCATCGTCGCCAGCTGGCAGTCCTACCCCGCTCGCGCCTGCAGTCGGCAAGCTCCGTGCCAGTGGATGTTTCAGCAGAGGCAAGCCAGTGCGCTTGAAACGACGTCGTGTTACGGGTAGGTCGACAGATGCCGTCGACAAGAGTGTAGTCGGTGCTGATGGTGTGATTGTCGATCCCGTGCCCACAGCCTGCGATCCAAGTTCGTCTACAGTGAGCGTCGAGCAGGATGTCCGACGAAACGGCCGTTCCACTGTTGCTAGGTGTGGTGGTACCGAAGGTTTAGTGGAGAATGTGTTAAGTGCGAGTCACGACTTGTACGGTGGGATGGCCCGAGGCACCATCACCTGCGATAGCATGGGAAGGACCAGGCACAGCGAGACCCCTAATCCCGCTCCGTCGACAGATAGGTGTAATCGGGAGTGGTTGAACCCGAGCGGTCGTCATGGTAACGAAAGGAGGACCCCTAACTCTGATGGCTACACCAGCGTAGATAGTGGCCCCTCCAATACGGATATCTTGCCAGATATCCTCAATTCGCACATGCCTCCACCTTATTCTACCCTACCGCCCCTGACAGACAGAGGTGGTAGGAGACTTCCGCCTCCTTCTCATCCTCCTCCGCCTCCTCCGACGGTAGCCCCCATGTGTGGGACGCCGGGCACGGTATTACCCGCCTGCCCTCACTCTCCACCCAGGAGGTCCATGAGGAGGGGTGGATTCAGACCCTTTCCTCCCAGGGACCGATTGCGTTCGTCCGGTCGGACGACGGCCTTCAGTAACCATGCAGCCTCCGAATCGGAGGAACCTAAACATTGCTGTGGTGTCATGGTGACGCAAACGGTGAGCATAAGGTGGTTTATCGTCATGATTGCCTTCGTTGGATTATGTTGTGCTATAGTCGGTACTGTGTTGGGTGCTCTGAAGGCTACGGGAAGAGAACATCTCACCGTGTCTCTGCTCATGATAGGTAAGTGCGTTCTTCCTAATTTTCTTTCTGTCTTCATTTCAGAAAAGTCTGTCGAATCGTTCGAGCGAGTAATGTAGTCGTAACAACCGCGTTTTCCTGCTGTTTAGGCCTACTTGACTGTATAGTGTGACACGATTGCGCTTGCCATCCATCCATCCGGAGTGGCGTTTTGACCTACATCTCGACAATTATCTTCTAATTCAGTTCGCTTTTTGAACTGAGAACCGTTACGGTTTGGCCCGAGAAAATCAACAATTTCTGTCTCCTCCATTTAAAACTCCCTTGTTACGAAATACCGGTGGATCGCGTCATTCCCGTTTGGTGATGGAGGCGTCCTTGAAACCTTACTTCCTGTCGTCTATAAAAATACAACAGTATATTCGATTCCGCTGTTATTCTATGCCGAAAGTCAGGAAAGTTGTGAAGGAATTCCTGCAATTATCACTGTTGTTATTTCCCTTTATGGCTCTGGCGGTTCTCCCTCCTCCGTCATAACTCCGTTTTCATCTGCTTCATCCCATCGGTCGCGCGGATGGTGATGGTGGCCCATGACTCATTCCATCGATTTTCTCGCATCCCCACCCAATCTGAAAAATTTTCTATCCCTCCCTGAAATTGTAGATTTAATTATTAATGGCGCAAAACTTAATGCATCATTCTCTTTCCGTACCATCTGTATACTTTCCTCGTTCCGGAATCGTCGCAACCCATCAGATAATCGTACGACCAATTTGTTTGATAAGCTCGATACTTTGCCATTACTTTACTTTTCGCCTCCTACAAAATTGCAATTTTAACCGTTCTTTCTCTCATCGTTTCAAAACTTCCAACAACAAACTTTAATTACGATACTTTTAATGAATGTGTAGATATTACCCGACGTGGCTGAAATCGCATGGTCCTTTTAAATATCGCATCAGGTTTCATAATTAAATTTTCATTAGTTCTTAATTAGCGTATGAGTAGCGAGAGGCCGCGAAAGGAAGTTCGGTTTATGGTTAAGATCATCATCTCGTATATAATCGCTTTTAAATAAAAAGAATGTAAAGGTTGGCTCCATTTTCCATTGGATGTTTGACCTTGGACGAAATTTTATGGAAGATATTCCTCACGACTGTGGAGGTGTGTTTCGATGGATGAAGCGTATTGATTGACCTTCTATCAAAAGATGACCTTTCCAACCAAGGTTATTCCGGAATACCAAGATAGACTTTGATGTTATGCGCGCTACAGTTATTTTGTTTTCTTTTTCTATGGAGAAACTCAAAGCTCCCGTGAAGAAGAAACCGATACTGCTCGGAGAAACCCAATTCTATTATATCTATATCTAATTATACCGAGTAGATTTATAAATTATTCTTGTTTCGAAGACGTTTTAGATTCTTCGAAAATATTTATTTTCCCAAGAATTTAATTTAGAATTAAGGAATCGATGAGGAAGGACATCAGTAAGAATAAATTGTTTTTGTATTTATTCTTAATTAATTCTTTTTGTGAATTAAGTAGTCGCTTCCAGATGCTGTAGAAGGAAAACTTTCTTGCACAAAAATGCTCTTTGCTCAGCTGATCTAATTTACATACTCGAACGTCTTGTTTTGTATATCCTTTCAAAAAGATTCGATTTGTCGTTATTACTGAAGGATGATTATATATTGAAGGGTTCTTTTTTTTCTGTCGGAAAGTAAACGTGATACTTATTTTATCATAGTTTTATGCCGGTTAGTTGCAAAGATCCGAAACATTAATGCGGGAGACCTTTTGTTGGCAAACAACTTAGTGTGCATCTAATTTATATGGAGCAGTAAGGGAATGGCGCGCGATTTGGATTCGTTTGATAGTGGGAATTTAATAGTGAACATCCATTATGTATCGGAAAGTGTCTGTATATATATCCATTTATGTATGAGAGGCGAGGTGCACTCTTTGGATGCTTTCCAACGTAATAAAGGGCTCTGTTCTGGAAAATGTTTCATTTTTACAGATTGCCATTCGTCCTTGACTAACTATTGTGAGTTGGCATTCCCGATCTTGCCAGATATCTATCGAAACCGGTGTGCGAATGTTCATTTACCCCGACATAAATACCGAGTATGAGTGTCCAACAGGTGCTGGATGAGTTTCCGGAAGGCACACACATTCCTACAAGATGTTATTTAAATGATCCGTTGACAAACTTAAAATTACGTGCGTCAAATACAGTATAAAACAAGGATTTATGTCGTAACTTTAGAATGAATTTCCGGACGAGAGAAATGGAATTTTATTTCTTATTAAAAATCTCTCTTACTTTTTATTTATATATATAGTAACTATAGATATGATAGGTATATCATTTTCTGATTCATAAAAGTTTTCTCCACGATCGCAATTAATCATTTTCTTTGTAAGACTTGATCTTGGAGGATGATACAGACTTTTTATAGCCATCGGTTCACATTCATAAACGCTACGGATATGGAATCGCTTCTTTTTTTTTTTTTGTATGTCGGGAATGCAATTTACTTTAAACCGATTTCGATTGGGGGCGATCGAATTCTATTCCGTCGAACGTGGTCGATGCTAACCTACATTTTCGCCGCCCAGAGGTTAGCAGTCGTGCCACAAATCTGTTTTAATGGTACTGGATTATCTATTGTGCGAAGGAACGATCCTTCCCCGGAAGATGATCAACCAGCTCCCTAACATATTTCTGACCCACAGTACACAGAACAGGAACAGACGAATCTGGGTTATAGCTTGTTTACGAAGGACACTTTTTAAACTGGTTTTTACCTTGAATTTAGTCAAATGTACGGTATTAGTGCGAATGTACTTTTTTGTTTTCCATTAGAGTTTACCTTCGTGAGGATTTTAAACTCTCCGGACAATTACGCAAAAGAAAAAAAAAATGGCCTACTTGCTACCATTAATTCTTTTTCATTTTACGGATTATCCACGATGGAAAAAAAAAGTCGAAATTAAGTAATTTAATTTTCCATTAAGTCGCGAATGTTTCTTTATATTCTCTTGTGGCTATTGTATCCTTTCATTCGATTCTAACGAGCGGACGAAAAATATATGTTAGGGTCGAAATTACCAGTAAAAGGGGGGGGGAGTAATACTTGGCCTAGTTTAGTTCTCCAACCGACGGTGAAGTCAGAAGTGGAAATGTCGCGAATCGTCCGAGGGACTGGTTAGTCCTGTTTTGTTAGATGATTCGGTGCTGGTTTTTTTCAACTTGGATGAGGTTAGCTGCCCGACAGTACACAATATCCACTCACGAGCACAAATTATGCGGAAAGTGCACTAGACCCGATATTTTAGTACCTTTAACTCTTCGTAAAAGTGTTTCCGCTTTTTATCGGCTGTACAAAACAATACGTCGGAAAAATACCTATAAGTAATTGATATTGGTCTAGGTCTCGAGCAACCAGATCCAATTGTGCCGAGTTTATAAACCCGGATGTCGTTTCTAAATACGATCTTTCTAGTTCATCTCGACCGATAATCCACTCGGTTCGGGAAAGTAGTTGGGTTGATCGGACTCGAAGGTATACAGTAGTTCCTACAAGAGCTTTTTAGCCTTAAAATTTTAACTGGAATGGGATATAACGACCTCGCAAAAAAATACTTCCATATTTAACAAGCGAGTTACCAATTAATCTAGCAGATAAAAAGAGCATCTGGTACGTTGGCAGAGCTATCATCTGTCTTTGCTGCTTAAATTCAGTGGCACATGAAGTTGGATGCCATCTGTCAGTTCCGCTTTGCTCTTACGTCACAAAGTTCGGGTCATTAGCCTGTTCTAAAGCGGTTCTCCTAGTATATTTCCAAGGTACAAGTTGGATAAGGCGATGAAGTCATAGATAATAAAAACGATTGAAAATTACTATGCGAGATGTAACTCCAAAATCTTTTTAACTCGAAGAATTTATTTTGGGACAGGTGTTCTCAGTACCGAGATGCAGATGTTTATTATGGCTATAAGTATTTCCTTTCTACTACGGAAATGATTTGTTCATGAGTACAAAGAAAAGAAGTATTCCCGGTTGGAATAATTTTCTCATAAAGCGCTTATCGGGTTATTGTATCGGATTGATATTGATGACTCGGAAGGGATATTGATCAAATTGTTGTAGATCTGCTATACATTATTAAGTTAAGTATATTAGGTCCGAATTTTAATTCATTTCTATTAAAATTCTAATCGTGATCAAGAGTGACAATATGAATAGAGATATGCGGTTGGATTTTATAAGTGGATAGACCTAATTGTGTTAGAGAACGTGATTAGTTGGTCATATTCGTGATAAAAGGCGAACCGTGCATTCATCAATGAATAGTCCTTCCTAATTCTAATGCTAAATAGTAACTCGACGATTACTTTTACTCGAGTTGAAGATGAATTTTGTATGCAAGATAATCTATTGCCTAAATAAACAATAGCTTAATAACAATTCGATGCTTTTAACGCGGATCAAATTCGCTGCTCGAAACTGCTATTAGGCATCGTAAAACTGTTGTTATTCTAGTTTGAATAGATGCCCTCGAACGATTTGGAGTATTTTTATCGGTAACAGCCCTGTTTCCGATTTTGAAATTTAAATTTTCGAATTGTGACCTTATAGATCTTTCCTAGATGTATTCTTAAAGCAGTTCTTTGTGGATTCGCAGTCTTTTATAGGAAGTCAGTACCAAGAAGCACCACAAGTGGTGCTATTCATACACGCAGTTCACACGGATGAATCGGTTTTAATCCTCTTAGGAATGCTTTTCTTCCAACAGTTTCTTCTTTCGTAAAGAATCTTTTACTTAATCTTGCTACTAGTATTAATCTACAGTCTCCGACGTCTGTTACTTCATTTATTAAATCTATCAACTGCAAATGTTTTATCGGATCACAATCTTATGTTTCCAAAATTGGAAATAAATAGATAAACTGTATAATAAAAAAATATATATAATATTAAATAATTAATTATAAAAATGAATTTATACATTTTTAATTAGAGAATAAAATTAGAAAAGAAAATTTTCATCCTTTTTGAATTTCGCTCTCGAAATGTTGATGAGTTGCTCCCAATTACTTTTCTTTTCGAAATTTTATCTATTAACTGGTAGGACCAGTATCATTATAACGGAAGAACGAAAGCGGCTAGGATTGTTTATGGAATTAATTACTGATATCTGAGAAGTTTCCCAGTTTTTATAAAGCATTACTATTGATGACAGAGCATAATTCAGGAGTAAAAAACTGTTTGTGAATTTTCGACTGTGGTCATAAAGTGGAACCTATTGTAAAAAAAGACGCCCGCATTTCTTATTCCCCGAATACCATTCTATTCAACCGTTCTGCTATTCCTAGAGGCCACATGGCCCCCCCTCCTCCTCCTCCTCTTTGAAACGGTTGCCTCCCTGGCACATTCCTCTGTAGCTCTATTGTCCGCACCTACGTGTGAGTTAGGTGGATATAACTTCGATTTTGTTATGGGTCACTATAATACTGCGAATGATGTAAGGATTTCAATTATCTCACTTTTGTCAATTCACTTTTTCGTTATGTATTTTGCAAACTTCTCTTTTATAGTAATATAAAATCCACTTAATTTCACCGATATTATATATATTATTTATTGAGCTAACTAAAAATATACATTCGTGAATATTATCGTTTATTATAGTTATTAAAATCGTTTTATAGCTTCTTTATCACTAAGATAATTATGTGTAAAATTTTTATATATAGCTATTAACGATAAAATCGAAATGAAATAGAAATTAATGTTCTTAAAGTATATCTGTGTACAGTATACTGTAATTTTTCTTCTCTTTATATAAATAATTTTATGGATTTTCTTTGATACTGTCTATGCCTTAGGAAGTACAAGTCGACCCCCCTATAACACTGTTGATAATTCCGTTTTATATGAATTCCATGTTGTAAGAGTCACTTAGATTTTACAAATACGTAAGCCGTTCATAGCCCGGCACACGTATTTGTAAAATCTAAGTGACTAGTACAACATGGAATTCATATAAAACGGAATTATCAACAGTGTTATAGGGGGTCGACTGTTATACAGTTTCTTCTAAACAATTTTTCATACTTTAAAAATGTGTATAATTCTTTCCGATCTTTCAAAACCGTATCATTTTTTTTCTCCTCCTTCTGATTAGATAGCATTAAAGAAGCATCGTATTATCTTCTTTATTAAAAAGAAGATATAAGGGTCATTTAGGCAAGAGAGAGATTTAAAAGCAGCAATCAAGATTTTAGGCCATTTCGTGTCAGAATATATTGAAAACTGGATAATTATTTAAGGTTACCTTGTAAATATTTCATGTTCATAATGAACCCGTCGCGAGACTAGAATTTCTCTATAAACAATGTTATTTATAATGAAGGAGATGAGTTTTTGAAGATCGATACAGATTTAAATTCGTTACGTGACACATCAATCAAACCACTTCGTATCTAATTATTTTTCTTTTAGTAGTTTTTCAATATCGAAATCGAATAAGGCTATTTTTTTTTTCTTTCCCCCGTTCACCGCACAGTCTACGAAAGGTACCGAAACTGGTTGAACTTTCTTTCGAAACTTTCATTTATAAAACTGCTTCGAAACTTCCTGCATATTAAAGGTTTCCACTCAGTGAAGCGCTTTTGCCGGGAAGAAACTTTTGACTGAATTTTTTTTTTTTTTTTGTGTGTGTGAGGTTTTTGTTTCGCTTTTCGGCACAGCTGGTTGAAAACGAGACAGGAAATACGCTACCGCTTCCCGGATGCAGGATGTGCGTGCGCGAGACGAGAGCGAGGGTGTATCTGGTACCAGACCCACGGACCGTGTGCTCCTTTCAAGGGCATGCCATTTACTTCCTTGGAGGTCATACGATGGGAACTTCGGCAGTCACGTCACATAATTCTCCCCCAAATTCCAACAGAAATAAATTGATATTTAATGTCCACTTTTTCATACACACTACACTAATGACAGTTTTTGTATCGCCTCCACAGACAGAGATGTTTCAGCCAGTTTTCATCGTGGAAAACATCCTCCCTGTTTAATTAAGCCGACTTTTTTTTTTTTATTTTTACGATTTGTTATCGATTAAAAATGAATCTCTTTAAAAAAAAAAAAAGACTTCTGTAATTTACAAAGACTGGTTGTAGACAAAATTGACATTTCGTAAATTCGAGAGAGACATCTTCTCTCGCTCGTATGTAAATAAAAAGATGTCGAGAACTTTAACTCAATTCGGCGAATATTTTTTCTTTGTAACGTTTTCTCTTCTGTCTCAGATCGTATTTCTTTCGACTGCTATAAATACATTTTTATGTCGGGCGGTCGAGACGAATGATAAACCCATTTATTTATGCCCATTCGCCAACAGGAAGCGAAGAGTCGTCTTGTCTACTACTGTTGATTCTTAACACGCGCTGGCCGGCTGGAGACATCTCGTGCAAATTGGCGCTATTTGTCAAAACTCCCATAATTTATTTAAAAAAAAAGAAAATATTCTCGGTAATAATGGATATCAAAACATCGCTTTTGATTATTTATCGACTGATTTAGGACATCGTTCTTGGAAAAGTTATTGGCTGAGTAACCATTAGCAACGGATATACTGGGCAGACAGTGACGTCATGGTGAAACAAAGGGCAAAGTTTTCTTCTCTCCTAATTTTTTTTTTTGCCGAATTTTTTAACGTTAATACTCAACGAATATTTGCGAATATTTGTCATTTCTTTATAAGAAATCCTAACTGGAAGGGTAGTGAAGCGATTTTAAATTCAGTTTCTTTTCCGACTTGTCTCGAGTTATTGGCCAAGCGTGAAAGAACTCGCAGATCTTATTATATTAATAAGTAAAAATAAAATTATATTTACAGATAAAATGTTAACAGTTTCTTTAGTTGCCATCGAAATTGATATATATATGATTATTTATACTTCATAAAAGATTTCAATAAACCATTTATTTCTACCTTTCTCATTTAATTCGCAGATATGTGGATTCGTTTTTATTGATGTTATCGTCCTCATATGGGTTTGGATATTACCCAAGTTATGGTCTATTGATTCCTAACAAACATTAATACAACACAGATTACAAGATCTTAAACAGTTTTTTATTTTACATATATATATATATATATATTGTTAATAATATCAATAGCACGAGTTAATTTCTCCCACTAGCTTTGAATGGATAGGAATCAGGAAGGTGACAATAAGACTACGGTGTAGTTACTGTAGCATGCAATGGTAGGCAGTCGGGGTCGGGTCAGCGAACTTGTCAGCCAACCATTCGACTGAAGCCGTGCCTTAGGCCATGTCGTGTAGCCTGTTTGGCCAGATAGACTTCCACTATCTTGTATATAAATGGCATAGAAGATTATCTATCCTCCCCTTTCTGGCAATCTTAGTCGACGCGGTTATTGCTAATGTATCCTTAGTTTATTAAATATACTTCCGTATGTGAGAGAGTTTGATTGTTATTCGGTAAAATGGATTTTCGTAGAGTTAAACTTTCGATACATCAAATAGTACCTGTATTTTATACCACATAACAAAAAAAATTCATTTTTTTTTAAAACAGACTTGCTAGTAGATAATTTAATACATTTACAAAGGAACTTCATGTATAATCCTTCAATGTTTGTGTACAATATATAGTCATTAAGCAAATATCAAAGTTCACTGGAATGAAAATTGAATTATGATAACCCTGCAATTTTTTTATCACTAAATTAAAATGTATGTGTAGATCTAGTGATGTTAATTAAATGATAAAAGGATATAAGAAAATTTTAGAGAATTTTTTTCAAGCTTATTCAATTTGTTTTTGAATATTAAAATGTATTATGTTTTATTAATTGTTTTTTTATCTTTTTGTGGGATTAGAATTACCTTGGTTTTTTTTATTCATTTGATTGTTCTTAATACAGGAGTTTGAAATGTATTAATTGTTAATTAAACACTGTATTGTAAAAGCTAAAGTTTCAAACAAAAAGTATTAATTTTAAAAACAGTAAATGTATTTGTATATAATAAATTGTGTAATTTAGTTAATGGAAAATTATATTCAATTTTTAATATGATGTCTTAAATATATTATTTTTCAGTTTGTTTAGTTATGTGTAAATAATAAAATTAATGACTTTAGTTATAATATACAGCTGATTTAAAATGAGTAAAGTAAATTGATATTGATGTTATCCTGAATATATATGATTACTAAAGCTAGTTTAATATTCTAAGTGATTTTCCGTTATACCTTCTTTATAGATATAAACATTAATGTTTTAGTTTTGATTGATATTATATTCTATCAGATTCAATCATCTCTCCGTATGTTCTTAGCCTATAAATGAATGATGGCCGAGAATGTTTTAGCATAATAAATTAAAATGCACTCTACTTTTAAAAATTTTTGTCTAGTTGAACTTATTTTTAGAATCATAAATATGTCATAAAATTAGATAGATTTTTTAAAAGTTTAATGTTATTTTATTTGAAAAGAATCATTTATATATTTTATAATGTTTTGATGATGATTTTATAAAATTAAAAATTATTCTTGACAAAATATAAATAATGTTACAAATTTTAAAAGTAAATATTTTATTATTGTGATTATATATTTAACCAGTCTGTTCAAAATAAGATCAATGATATGAAAGATCATAGTCAAATATAAAACCAATAACTGTTAAATTTATTCAATAGGCTAGTAAATATATTTTAAATGTGATAATTAGGTTATTATTCTCATAATTTTCTGTTTTGTTAATGCTAAAATCATAAATTGTTTTTGTGTATTTGATATTCTCAATACTATTGATTGTGTTTATTAGTTTTGATTTTACAGCTTTTAAAATAATAATAAAGTTTATATTACATTATATAGTGTTTCATATTTAAATATATGTCTGCAATATAATATCAGTTTTAGTATGTTATGAATAAAAAATTAATATTTAAAAAAATCATAGTAATTTTTATATTCATAATGTTAAAAACAAGTTCAAGTAGACAAATTTTTTACTCTATTTGAAAAGGTTTTTTTAAATAATGATAATAATAATAATAATATGATGCAGAGTTTTTATCATTTTAATTATTTTGCATAAATTTATTTAAATTACCATTTTGGAATTCTTTCATAACAGAGTAGTAGAATTTATATAGAAAAAATAACTTTAATATTTTTTAGGACTAGCAATTTTTTTAAATTTTAGCTTGAAGCGTTGCCTGTTTTCACCATGCTTTGACAGATATAAAAGAAATTGTTAAGACTTCTATAATGTATATATGTGTATATCTCTATAATCTATCTATTTTCTTTGTACCTAGCCTTTAATTGTAAGTTTTGTTGTAAATAAATGTATATTTTAAATTTTACTATCATATTTAGAATATGAATCCTTTGAATACATAAATCTACATAGAATATACTCTGTATCGTTATTTTAAATTCTTATTGTTAGATTATTTTGATAAAAAAAATGCAATATTAATAAATAATAGAAGTTAAGTAAACATATATATTGCCAAAATCAATTCTTTGAATTTTTCAATTTATAACAATTTTATAGTTTGAAATGTAACATTGTTTTCAATGTAGAAATGAATTAAAATGAATTTTAATTAAGTATTTATTATTATTACTTTCATTATTATTATTATTATTATTGTAAAGGTAGCAATATGATAAGTGAAAGAATAATAGCTGAAATATTAAAGTTATTTACAGTTACATTTATTTTTATTCTCTTAACATAAATTGAGATATCAAATAAGAGTGATATAAAATAAAATTAAAGTGTTTAAAATTAGGTTAACATTATTTCTTGATACCAAAATGGTACAGAAGATCTGCAGCTGATAAATACAGGTCCTCTTATTAAATTTTGTTATGAAATATAGTTGGACATTATTAACAATTTGTTATTACATTACTATTGATATCGATTTTAGTTGCATAAAAACAATATGTAAATTTTCTAAAAGATTTTATTTTCAAAAAGCTAATAATGAAAAAGTAATATTAATAGTTAGGTTGATATAGAAAGTTTCCTAGAGTCAAATAGAACATATTTTTCAGATGAATGTATTAATTTATTTTGTTTAAGTTCTGGTCACTTGCAATTTTATCATTAAACATGTCTTATTGTGAGTTGCAGTTTTGCTTTATAATTAACATCATTTTCATGCCTTCAATATTTAATTTCAACTTTTCTTTTGGCCACAGGAATTCATGAGTAAAAATATTCTTTCTATGGAAGTTTTAGTTCCTAACAAACAAATGACTGATTTATAAAATTATTGAAAGGTTTGAATTCAAGATCCTTTTTGTGAATTTCATTAAATATTTTCCCCCATCTGTCAGCTACATTGATTTTTTTCTTTCAATTTTTTCACATGTTTAGTTATTATTGTCTTTATTAGTGTCCATTGATCAAATTGTCAAATTGAATCTGTTTCTGTGTGTGTAATGTCCTTTAGTTTTATTGAAACTATTCTGTAAGCTATATTTCATACTATTTCTTCCTAAGTAGTATCCATTCAAATTTGTAATCCTTATCAATGTAGAATAAATATTTTCTAATGAATCACAAGTTCAAAATACAATATACAAACTAGAGAGCTAAGATTTTTTATTTTCAAAAAAATGGGACAAAAGTGAAAATTTTACTAAAATGACAGGAAAGATAAAAAACAGTACTGTTCCATTCAAACTGAGACATACAGTCAGTGTATTTAAAATTGATTTATTCCTAATTTCTTTTTAAATAGATCAATAGTAGAGTTAGAAATTGTTTCTATCCATGTTAGAAGAGATATATATTTTTATAAACCTTATTTTAATATGTTTATTATTATGAGTTAATTGAAGTTTATTCTATATTACAATATTTTTCATTCTTGTTTGTAAAACATTTTCAAATTTTCATTAAGTGAGAAGTTTAATTTCTATTTCAATAATTAAACAGTTAGAAACTACTGTTCTCTAATGTTAATTAATACTTTCAACATTAAAGTAATTTATAAAATTATTGAAAGGTTTGAATTCAAGATCCTTTTTGTGAATTTCATTAAATATTTTCCCCCATCTGTCAGCTACATTGATTTTTTTCTTTCAATTTTTTCACATGTTTAGTTATTATTGTCTTTATTAGTGTCCATTGATCAAATTGTCAAATTGAATCTGTTTCTGTGTGTGTAATGTCCTTTAGTTTTATTGAAACTATTCTGTAAGCTATATTTCATACTATTTCTTCCTAAGTAGTATCCATTCAAATTTGTAATCCTTATCAATGTAGAATAAATATTTTCTAATGAATCACAAGTTCAAAATACAATATACAAACTAGAGAGCTAAGATTTTTTATTTTCAAAAAAATGGGACAAAAGTGAAAATTTTACTAAAATGACAGGAAAGATAAAAAACAGTACTGTTCCATTCAAACTGAGACATACAGTCAGTGTATTTAAAATTGATTTATTCCTAATTTCTTTTTAAATAGATCAATAGTAGAGTTAGAAATTGTTTCTATCCATGTTAGAAGAGATATATATTTTTATAAACCTTATTTTAATATGTTTATTATTATGAGTTAATTGAAGTTTATTCTATATTACAATATTTTTCATTCTTGTTTGTAAAACATTTTCAAATTTTCATTAAGTGAGAAGTTTAATTTCTATTTCAATAATTAAACAGTTAGAAACTACTGTTCTCTAATGTTAATTAATACTTTCAACATTAAAGTAATTTATAAAATTATTTGTGACTCTTTTTATAGTTGAAATTTCATTATTTAAACTTTTAAAGAAAAATAAAGTGAAATTACTTAGTGTAAAAATATTGTCACTGATGAAATAAATTATTTAAAGAATCAAAAATTTGAAATATTTATTTTTATAAGATAACATTTTTACAATTAAAATAGTCTTTTTAAACATAAATATTTATTATGTAACTATACATAATTACAGTGGCATGCGGTGACATTTGATAGGGAACCTGTGCCAGCCCTGGATAGAATCATTAGAAGCATTATACAATATTTTGGTGTATAACATCCACGAGCTAAACTGCATGATGGTGCTCTGTAAAGTGCACATATGCGAATGTGTATAATCTGGCTGCTTTACATGATTCAAATATTTTTGCCCTGGAAGCTATTTTGTATTCAACAATATTGCACGTCCATTGGGAATATGCATATACAAATTTATATTTGAATATACAATAGCAATCTTATCATTTTTTTTCACATGTAGTATAGAAATTTGTAATAAGATACATAATGTGGTTATAATAAAATATTAATTTTAATTAATTCAAAGTAGGTTAAAATATGAAAATAATTGCACAATATGTATTTATATATTAGAAAATACATGGAAAGCAGTGCTTCCACAGTTTCCATGGATGACATGCCACTGCATAATTACGCAATAGTTAAATGTTTCATATAATAACTTTATTATTATTATGAATCATTTAACTATTGTGAAAATGAAAAACTTTTCAAATAGATCTAGTTAAGAGAAGTCCTTTCATAAATCTAATATTGTATCATTTTTATTATTGCAATTAATATAATATTTAAATATGATATAATAATTTGTTTTTTTCATTTAAAAGAAATATATGTAGAAGTTTCAAAATTAATAGATTTTTAAAACTTATAACAACCTTATTGTGAATTTAAAAATAATGTTTTCTTAGAGAAATTAATTATATAAGAATTTTCTACAGGAATTTTGTTCTTGTATAATTAATTTTTTCCTATTATTATAAGTATTGAGTTGTGTAATAATTTTGTTGAGATTTTAATGACACATTTTTATCTTAAGATGTTTATAATAATTGATTTGTGTAAACAGGTCAAATTGTAGGTAGTTGAATTGCTATTTGTATTTAAAATCAGCTTTTATATCAGGAAATAAATTGTTTTTCACTGTGAACTTTTCAAACCTCAAAATAAACACAATTTAATATTTGAGTATTATAACTTCAATATTTGAGTAATTTCCATATTATTGATGAATCATGCAAAACAGGACAAAAGCCAATGTACAGTTTGTTATGACAGTCAGGAGTGGAAAAGTAATAATTTATAAGGATCAAATTTAATATCTTGATGAGTCAGTTCTGTTTTAACAATAGTTGAAATTAATGTTTCAACATTTTTATTGAATATAATAAATTTATATAATGTTCAGTTTTATGAATATACAGTATTCTTTTAAGTTTTTGTTATTGTTATATATTAATGTAGTCTTTTACTTAATTTAGTTAATGGTAACTATGATATACGGTAGTTATTAAGAAGAATTATTATTATAATATTTAGTAATAAAATTCAGCAAAGTTTAGCTGAGCATTTCCAAATAGCTGAGCTGAGGTTTTGATGGGCAAGCAACAAGCTGATCTATGAATTTGGACTGGAGCTGAGAGCTGAGCAAGAATGTTGTAGCAAAGTCCATTTTTGAAATTAAATTGCATCTGTAATAATAATGGATATACAGTATATTGGATATGTCTTCATTTATCTGTTATTAAAACAAGAGCATTTAATTAAAAAATATTTGAGTATTAAGCAATTTAACTATAAACAATTTTTAGATTTAGAAAATTATCAAAAGTAATAAAGAGTAACATTTTTAAATAATATAAATAATAATACTTTA
This sequence comes from Centruroides sculpturatus, assembly GCF_000671375.1. NCBI lineage: Eukaryota > Metazoa > Arthropoda > Arachnida > Scorpiones > Buthidae > Centruroides > Centruroides sculpturatus. The sequence continues at coordinate 434,805 of NW_019384705.1, read as the reverse complement.
TAGTAAAACACAGTATAGTTCCAATAATTTGAAGTGGGCGGAACTGAGACAATCTCAAATTATAAAAACTTGAAATGTGGACCAGAGCTGAGTTGTGAGCTCCACTTCTGGTCTCCATCTGAGAGATGAGCTGAATGTCAAAATTCTGAGCTCTGGCTACACTCAGCTTATTTGATAGAATCTAGTTAGTAATCTAATTTGTATGATTAAATATAAATTAAGCAGCATATTTTAAAGATTACTAAAAGTTTCAAAAAATTATAAAAATCATAATAAATTATATCAGATAATGTTTTTAAGTAATGTTCATTTTATTAATATTTAATTTTATTAAATTATTGTTCTTGAATAGTGATAAAAATTTTCTCATTATCTTATCTAGCTTATAATAATATGAAAGCCTAGTTAGTGTCACAATTTATAATAATCATTTGAAATAAATAAATATATTATTCATTACAGCGATAAATTTCCTTCAAAATCTCAATAAAACCTAAAAAACAAATTAGCTTTAATAAAGTGATTCAGCTATTAATTAGACTGGAAATAAATTTAAATGGTTCAATGCTTTTGGTTTTAAGTAGATTTATAATTAGCAAAAATAAAATGCACTAATAATCATTTCATGGAGTAAAAAAAATCAAAATTCTGTTTCTAAAGAAAATACAGATGATTTTTTAATAATAAAAATAAAATAATCATGAATTTTTTATTGATTCAAAATTAATTTTTAAAAATTACTACTTGTTTTAGTTCTTAGTTTCAAACTGAGTTGATTAAATTACTTTTAATTTATGATATTTAGCTATGAAACATTATGTTTTTAATGAAAAAAATCAGAAAAGCAGATTAAATTAGAAGTTTATCTGGTTCAATACCTTAATTATATGTAGTTTTTTTTTTCTAAATAATTTTTGGAAAAATATCAAAGTTCTTGTTTACAAATGTACAGGTTAATCAAGCAACCATCATATTTTTCACATTAAGTCAATTTGTTAAATGCTTTACTAAGTATAATGTTTTAAATAAATTTAATACATTTGTTTAAATTAAATGCTATTTTATATTATATAAATTAAAATTCAATGAAATTCCATTGTATACAGTGGATGATCAGTTAACAAACATAATCTGTTCCAAGAATTTGTTTGTTATCCGAATTGTTCATTAACTGATTATCGATTTACCATAGGTTTTTATGGGAATTTGATTAATTCGTTTAGAGACTCTGAAAAATAAAAAAGTGGATATTTTATTTTTATAATTTTTTATTTATTACATTTAGTTATATGTAATAGTAAAAATACATTTATATGCAGTCTTACATTTTTATTAGTCATGTTTTTTCTGTTTGTGGGGGTTAAAGAATCTGTCCAATGTCGATTGCTTTTCTCTCTTCTTCAAGATTTTTCAGAAGTAATTAATAGCATTGTAATTATAGAAATACCTAAGCCTATTAACCTCAACCTGGTTTGGATGCCATTCTAAGACCGTTGTTCTGACATCATCCCACTTCTTCAAAAAAATGTTTAATAGCAGATATCGACAGCAATTCTCTTTTTCAGAAGAAAACATATCTAGCCGAGTTTCTCGGTGTTCTTCATTCAAGAGTTCTTGGCATTCTTCTGTCGTCAGATCAGTTTCAAGTTCCATTATGAGCTCTTCAATGTTCTTTATTTCTCAGATGTGATTTTCGTTACTTCTTAAGCTGCTTGAGTCTTCTTGATAATACAGTATCTTTCTTAGATAAGGTTGAACTGTGACCTACTGTAGACCTGTTCAAGCCATACTGCGCAGCAACAACAGACATCAGACATCTGCCCACTCGCTATCTGTGATATTATACTCTCACCTTTTGAAAATAAAAACCGACAAAAACTTAGCAAGTGCCCACCCGATGGTCTCACAAATACTATAAAAAAATTGTTTCTGTCAGAAAAGTAAAAGGCTGGAATTACAAGGGAGAGTTTCAAAATTTGGAGGAATACTATCCGATCAGTATATACTGGGTTGAGCGTCGATGTCAACATCTCCCGTGCTCCAAAAAGTTTTGAATTGTTGTCCGAAGACAAGAGAAGACCATTGGTATTCATTATTTTACGTCTCTTCTTCTTGTGTTTGTTCTGCGAGGTGTTCATTATCTGATCATGTATTCATTGTCCAAACATAAAAATCTTTCACGAAAGTGTTCGTTATCCAATTTGCTCATTAACCAAACTGTTGTTAACTGATCGCCCACTGTATTTATCTTATACAATAGAAATCCATTGGTCAGAGTAAAAAATTAAAAATACCCCTAATGTTATTGGGTTTTGAAAACTAATCTACAAGAGGAACAACAACTCAGATTATGTAATTTTATAAATTAAACTAAAGTTTTAAATAGTAATTAAGAAAATTTCTTTTAATGTTTGTTTTTATACTATTAATCTTTAAGTTTGTAGATAAAAGAAATAATTTTTTTTTTATACTTACAAGTATATAAAAGAATACTCTTCTTACAGTATATTCTGAAAATGGTGTTAATTTTGTTAAATTGAAATTTTCATTAAAAGTTTTAGTGTTTATTAATAAAGATAAGTAGATATTATTTATATGTAAAAGAAATTTTTGATGATCTGTTTGTAAACTATTGCTCTGATCATGTAGGAAACCTATAACATTTTAGGAGTTTAATCCTTTAAAAATGATATTTTTAACATAAAACTGTAAACTTTGGTGTCAACTTTTGATATATTATATTTAAAAGTTATTTATTTAAGTTCAAAGTTTTATTTAAATTTTATATTTCTGTTGTTCCATGAAGTAGCTCAATGGGTTTTAAGAAATTAACATACATAAAAAAGCATGTGGCATTTAAAAAAAATTATGATAGGGTTGTCGGAATCTTAATTAATATATTGCTATATATTGAATTCTTATCTGTCTCTAATGTGTCATATTTCATGACAAAACTCTTTGACCGTCTTAATACTTACATTGATTTAAAGAGATGAAATATTTTATGACATATAATTTATTTAAATTATTGAATTTTTTTAAGTTTATAAAAATACACATTTACAAGTTATGTATAATAAACTGTACAAAAATTTATTTTCTAAGCAATCAAATTCTACTGTGTCTTTTTCTTTTATTTATTCTAGACAAAATATAGGCTGTTAGTAGCATAGTTAAAAAGAAATATTAAATTTTTAGAATTAAAATTGAATTATTACTCATATGTGTGTAGTAAAGTAAATTATTAAATTACATGTATATGTGTTATGGTAGTATTAAGATAATTTTTTAAAAGAACCAGATTCATAAATGCTACAAAACTTTTTTTTATCATAAAATGATATTAGAGCTGAAATGTTGTAATTATTTTGGTATGTGATATGCTGTAATATTTTTGAAATTTTCTAATACTATGTTGCATTATCTTATAATGTTCTGATACATAGTATCATACCGAATATTATAAAAAAAAATTTGTAACGATATTGAATAGTTTTCTCGCTTTAGATATGATAAATACTATATATTAATCAATGTATTTTGAAAAATTAAATTTTATTAATTATTATTTTATGATATAAAATTAGAAAAAGCTTTTATTTAATATTTATATAAGATAGAATGTTAAAGCAAAAAACTAGTATGTTTAGTATGCAGTTGAATATAAATTTGTTTAACTGAAAAATGAAGATATAGTGAAGGAAAAATACACAATGGAAAGATGGCTAAACAGACATTTAGATTTATGTATTTATGGTTTATAATAAATTAACATTAATATAATCATAATTATAAAACTTTTATCTTGCCCTTCTTAATTTTTAATCTTAAGAAAGAAAAATATTTTCATAATACCAAACTGTCAGACTATTCATCATCAAGCTGTAACAAGGCTAATTTAATAATTAAATATAAAGCAATTTGGCTGCAGGGAGGTGGTTAAGCTGCCATTTTATGATAAATTTAATAATTAGAAATATATTTAATACATATGCCAGGGTAAAAACATAAGTTGACTCAGTTATAGAGAGCTTTGGATACTAAAGCTGTCTCCAGTTGGCACTGCAAGTGATCAGTATTAACCCATGATCTAAATTAACCCATAACCAGAGATGCATGGTCTCTGAGGCCACCGGACATTTGAAAATTTATAATGTCTCATAGACCATGTGTCTCTGTTAGTGTTACAATTGATGACGTAAGGTATTGCAATATAACAGATGTAATGGTTGAAATATCCAGTAGGGTGAATACTAAATTATTGAATATTGTCAAGCAATATTGACAATATTCATTTAGTGTAATATAAGTTAGTATTTAAGGATTAATATAAAAATAAAATTTGTTTCATTTCTTTTCATATTCTGTGATATTTTATACTACCATTTTAGAACCTATAACCGTGTGATATAAAAAAACAAATGATAAAGATCACCACAAATGTTTTTGAACTGCTGTGAGTTCTTCCTCAGGTGTGAAACTGAATTACTGATGTGACAGAGTGAACTGTTAAAGGAAATTCGAGAAACAATTAGAAGATGTTACATGAGATGCATGTATGTTTGTCTAGTTGACATATTGTGACCTTAAAGTTCTGAGTCCATCAACACCTGCCATGCCGGCGACAGAACCAACTTATCTTTAAAATTGATGCAGTTGTCATTGAGGGACGATTTGTAAATTTGAATGGCCTCAAGCCACGTAAGGTGTTCTGTGTGTGTCGTAGTGTGTACAAATATCGCCTGGTGGAAGGCCGCCATAATGTCCGGGTCAGCAGCATATGTGGTGAGGGTGGAAGTACTTCTCTGATGATGTATGTCCGCTATATGCTTCTGTACTCTGACTTCAAAGGAGCGTTTTGTGGATCCTTTTGTGGACCAGCCCGTCCCGGTGAAGCACAAACCCATGACCAAACTCCCAGTGTTCAGGAAATGGAACTGTTGGCCAATGGTGGGTCGTCATGGGGTAATGCTTACACAGCGAGAAATAACACCTACTAAGTATAACATCTACTTTTCCATCTAGAACATATCAGTACATTGTACTTGCAGACAGCATAAAAAGTATCAATAGCTGATATGAAGTGTCAATAGTTACTCAGTAAGAAAAATTCTATATGTTTTAGAGAGAAGTCTGATGACTAGTATGATAAGAATGGACAAAACAAAGTGGCCCACAATAAATGCTGTGATCCAATTGGAACTGACAAAAAAATCAAATGGAATGGAAATTATCTTTCAATTAACAGACAGTACAGTCTGGTAATTCTGTTTCTGCTATGTTCTTGACAACAAATGAAGTATGAAGGCACTTTATGATGATAATTTGAAAAGGAAAGGTAAAAGCATAGTTCAAACACTTCAAAACTTTTATATTGGACCAATTAAGAATTTTAATTAAATATGTCAAAGACAAACATTCTCAATCTATACCTAAAATATGCTTCAGGTCTGTTTGCAAAGAAAATTATGAAAAATTTGGTTATTATAAGAGAACCATTTAGCAACTGACACAAGGAGCAAGCAGGGAAGAAAGTACAAACAGAGATATAAAAATTTGGAAAATATTATGGATTATACAATACAAATGTGTACATTTATTAAAAAAAATCTAAATAATTAGTTGTATTAAGCATTGATTTTTAGTTATTGTTACATTTTCCTAAAACAAAACTTTTAGTCACTATATATATGTACTGGCAGTAATGTTTTGGGAAAAAGAGCAATTTACTGAGTAATATTATCATCTTTTACAATGTAAATATTTTTGGTCTATACAATCTCTATGAAACTACTGGTATAGATTAATATAATATAAATAACCTCAACTAGTTGTAAATACCAATAAACCAGCAAAAATGAAAGAAATAACATGGAAGAAAATGTTTGTTTTTGTTTCTTTTATTTTTGCTTGTTTATTGGTAGATATTTTTGGTCTATGAATATGTTGTTATTTGCTATGTAAGTAGTTTTAAAATAAATATAAAACTGGTAAAGTATTCTAAGAATTCGGATTTTTTACTTAAATATACAAAATCTTATAAAAACTAACAGATGCTCAGCAGTGACATCTAGTCCAAGTCACAGTAGAAATATTAATAATTTTACTTAGACGTAGTTAGCTGAAGCTGGTCAAATGGACTAAATGGTCTAAAAATGTTCCCAATAAATTCTTATTTTTGGCTTCATTGATAAGCAGTTGAGTTTTGTTTTTAACTTATTTATAAAAACCAATTTTATGCAAAGAAAGATCCATTTGAAAGAGACTGACTTTTATATTTTATATCCATATGGTACTTGCTTTATTCTTTTATAATAGAAAATGAAAATACCATATTTTTGGTGGGTAATTATTGGAGTAAAAAATATTGTTGATGATGTAAGAAGGAAGAAAGCATGATTTTAAAAAAGATGTAAAATTTTTGTAACAATTAACTTAAAACTAGTTAAATTGGAATATCGTGAGAAATACATAAAACATAATTTCAGTGAAGTACTTGAATTACCTTATAAGTTTGCAAATTTTGATAATTTCCAATACCAGTAATATTGGATAGTGATAACAATATTAACCAGTATTAATTTTTCCAACTTTAATTTTGGAGAATATCATATTGATAGTCAATTATTTGATAATACTGAGCAACACTTATTTACCAGCATTTAGGTCAACTGGTGCAGTTTGCCTCACAATACAAGTTAGATGGGCAATTGTTACAGAAAATATGGTATGGAGATTAAAGTTGCTGATAAAATATTAATATACAGTCAACCCCCCTATAAGATATAGATACGTTCCATTCTTTAGGAATCCGATTTCTTAAGAATCCTTCCAATCACAACCCGACACGTGTCAAGTTTATGGACTACGGCTGTTTGAAAGATTTTCTTCCATAAAATTAATCGATTCTAGACTAATCCGACTCAACATTTCCAAAATATGTATATTTTTTTGTAGTTTTATAGGAATCGTAATTATAGGGACCGTAATTATAGGGGGGTCGACTGTACTGCATACCATTCGACATTGCCATTGCTCAACATTGTTTTCGTCGCGGAACAGCTCAGCAAAGAGCGGCCGATTTCTAACAACTTATTTTTCTGTGAAAACTTCGTAGAACTTCGGAGACATCATTAATATAAATAATTTTAATCGCCGTTGAATAAGAAATGTTTCTTTCACAAGAAATGTA
>NW_019384705.1:410772-427287 GCF_000671375.1 Centruroides sculpturatus | reverse complement strand
TATTATAATATATTATTAATTATAATATTACAAATAAATATTGTAAACAGAAAATATTTTATATAATATATATTATATAATGTTTGTATATACTGTATATATAACAATTTATGGTACAAATAATGTTACATCATATTATTTGTGTATTTATTGTCCAATTTTTTTATTGTATATTGATCTTTCTTATTGTATATTGATCTTTCTAATAACCTCAATTAACTGACATGTCAGTTAATTCTGAGGTTATTGTTGAATTATGACCACTTATTTTCAATTATTTGCAAAATCAGTGAGGATATTATTATAGATAGATGGGTCAGCTGATGCAATTATTTTGAGAACACTTTTCTGAATTTACTGGTACTTTTATGTTATGTATCTGCATATTGTGTCATACTTTGTTGTGTTGCAAGTTGTCACATAGTTTATGGTCATAATCGAATTGGATTGTGATTTAAAGTGTGTGAAAATTAAAATCCAAGTAAGAAATATTTGTTTTGAAAAGTTCAAAAATAATTTTATTTTTGTATTCTCAGAATTTTCTATTTTTAACAAAAAGCTTATTCAGAAATAACTCAGTTATTTGTCACTATGCAAATTAGTCATCATTTCAGATTAGATCTAATTTTTGTTCACTTTTCTCAGTTTGTTTAAGCATAAATGAGATGTTTTTGTATTCTTTAGAAATATGGTATATTACATTCACAATGATTTTTCAAAAAAAAAAAATAATAATAAAATATAGTTTGTTTTAGGTTGTTGAAAGTCAAGGAAGACTTTTGTAATCAAGCAATTTATACATGTGTTTTTTCTGTATGTACTAATACATGGAAGCATGAATCAAAGGTTATTTCTGACTTTTCCTTTAGATTGAGTTCTATAGGATTGAGGAATTATTATTTTAAGTGAAGGAAAGGAAGTAGCATTTCTTTAAATTGCTGTTCAAGTAGTAATAAGTAAATGTTTTAATGGAACAAAATTAATAAAAATTATGTAATTGTAATATTTCAGAAAACATTCTTTTTAATTTCAAATAATTTTTTGTTTTGAGTTTTTGAATAGTGTGGTTTTAACAATGATTACAAAAATAATGACTAAAACAAAACCTTTCTCACTTGTTTCTAGCCATTTATACACGAGTACGAAAGTTTTCGGCCTATTAAGAAGGCTGAAAACGTTTGTACTCGTGTATAAATGGCTAGAAACAAGTGAGAAAGGTTTTGTCTTAGTCATTTTAAATAGTTCTAGCTCCAAATGCATATCATAGAAGTGATTACAAAAATAGCAAAAAGTAATAATAATGATATTTTTGTTGTTATTGTTATTAGTAATTGTCATTTTTGAAGAATAATCATTCTTGTTAAATTCAAATAAATTTTAATTTTGAATTTCAGATTAGCATGATTTTTAATTCTGCCACAATATAACACACAAATTGCCACAATATAACACACAAAGTAACACAGTGTGACATGTCAGACATAACATAAAAAGGACTTGTAATTTATTAATATTTTTACCTTCAGTACAGTTTGTTTAATGCTTCAGACTATTAAAAATTAATTTCAATGTACAGTATTCTTTTAAAGTAATTATTAAATTGGATTAAATTTATCCAATTTAATTTTAAAATATATTATGTATTTCATTAAGTTATACAGTAAGACTCTGCTTAACACGGGATGCATTCCTAGACGACAAAGCACTAAGCAAAACTGTGTTAAATGAGGTCATTTTAACATAGAGTAAATAAGGAAAGGGGAACACGCAACCAAAAATATAACTTAAAATTATAGTAAAATTTGTTTTTTTATATTAATTTGCATAATAATATATGTTTAACACACAAATATATGCACACAGAAATGTAAAGTTTACTTTTTGTGATGAAGGTCCTGGCTTTTCTGAAATTTTGTTTTTTGCGATAAAGTCGTGTAGTTTCATTTGTTGTTTTTTTCTTTCCTTAATTAAGCAAATGTCGGTAGCATAAAATTATAGTAAAATTTGTTTTTTTATATTAATTTGCATAATAATATATGTTTAACACACAAATATATGCACACAGAAATGTAAAGTTTACTTTTTGTGATGAAGGTCCTGGCTTTTCTGAAATTTTGTTTTTTGCGATAAAGTCGTGTAGTTTCATTTGTTGTTTTTTTCTTTCCTTAATTAAGCAAATGTCGGTAGCAGAAAATTGCATCCAAAACGCCATGTTTTGTTTTTGCACTCCTTTCAAAATTTGGATCATTTGCTACAATTTGATCAACGATTTTGGTTATCATTACCAAACTTTTACTAAGAAAATCTGTATAGAAATATTTTGGGAACTGGAAAATAGAGATTCATTTTCAGAATCTCTATTTTCCAGTTCTACATGAATTCCTTGTCCTGCCAGTTCTTGAAGGTTGTCATTGGTAAGGCTTTCACCAAAAACCTGCAGTAACTCCTTAATATCCTGCTCGTCTATATCTTCTAGTCCTGCTGCATTGATTAGGTTGACCATATTGTCAACCAAACGATACAGCAATAGGCTCTTCTCATTGAAAATTCTTGAATACTTTTAGCCATAACTTCTCCCACACTTCGTTCATGCATTTATCAGTTAATTCCTGCCAAGTAAAGTTGATATTGCCTATGGCATCCGTGATGTTATATTTTTTCAAAAATTGCACCAAACAAACATAAATTTAAGGAAAGTACAGCACTATGATAAATTGCCTCCTTTTGCTGATTGATTCATGTTCAGGAATAATCATATTATATACAAATTAATGAAATGCCACGATAATTTGAATCAGCGTAAATTTTGTGCATTTTTTAGGCATCAAGCAGACTGCATTATATTGAATCAGTGTTAATCGAGGTTAAGTGGGGTTTTACTGTATATGTATTTTATTTTTAATTACAAAATTTTTTGTCTTATATATTATTATAATAATACTTATTGCTGATTAAAGTCTAGTTTCATGCCTAATAAACACAATGGTCAATGTACTTGTAAATTTTATATAAATAGATTATAAATTTTATGTAGATAAAATTAGGTGTTTCTTGATTTAAAAATTAAACATTAAATCTATCTTGTAATGACATACAATTTTTAAAGAAAAATATCTTATTGACAAAATGAAACTTAAAAAAGAAAATGCAAATAAACAAAAGTTAAATGGCATCAATTATGGGGTTTTGTCTTATCTACATTTTGATGATTTTATTTAACAGTTAACCAATATAACAGGCGGTCCTCTACTTTCGTATCTAATTGGTTCCTGAAACGTGTATGAAAGTTTAAATGTACAAAAGTATAGCAATGTAAAAAAAAACATCAAAAAGGGGTTTCAAAATATTTATTTTTTATTGATTAGGGGCTGTCCATAAATGACGTCCATAGTGGAAGGAAGGGAGGGCGTCATGACAAGTTGGACAAAGTCATACAAGGATGAGGGGAGGAGTTGAACTTCAATGGGCATCCATTTTATATCATTAAATTTTATACAGTTTATACATTTTATTATTCATAAAGTGGTAATGAGATTTTGGGGGGTTGAGTTTTGTTGGACATCCGAAGAGGGAAAGGGGTTGTGAAAATATGGACAAACTGGAACAATGGGGGAGTGGAGTAAAAATTTCAAGAAAAATGTGAATGTACATTTACAGCCCCTTAGTATCTGGTGTTTTCTTTATAAATTTGTCAAGAGATAATTGAAATGTACACTACTTTTTCTTTTCGTGATAGAGTTCTGTAATAGGCTGTTCTTTTTCTATTGCTCTTCATACATTAGATATACACTCTTTATTTGGATCATATTTTTTCATAATGGTCAAAAATTTGTCTAACTTGTAAGTGCATGAAGGCTAACTCAAGATGTCCCTTCTCAAGACTAAACCTGTGATGCTGAAAATGGATGTGATTATTATCAGAGAGGTGTGGCAGGACTAATGACTAATAGTTCATGAGAAGGGGAGAATCATTATATGAAATTACGTACATTTTACCATATATATCATTAAAATCAAAAGTACAAAATGTGTACAAAATAGCAGATTGTGCAAAAGTTGAATGTACAAAAGTAGAGGACTGCCTGCTAAACCCAAAAATTCAGTATATTTCTAAGAGAGAGAGTCAAATATTTTTTCTGTAAAATATCTATGAAAAGATTTTTGAATTTCTTAAATTACTATGAGAATTTCTCTCTTAATTTTATTTTTACTAAGTTTTAGGGAGTTTCTTAATATCCCTTATAATAAATACAGAAGTTAAAAATTATTTATAATATATAATATCCTTTATTTAATGACAAAAAATTTCTGTACTAAAGGATAAATTATAACCTTTTTTTATTTATGGATAGAGCATACTAAAAGATAGATCAATGTGTATAAATTATTCAATGTACATATAATATTTTATTCATACTTACACATTATAATTATATTTTAATACATCTTGTATATTGTAAGTTCATTATTAATATACTGTATGTTTTTCAAAGCACATTTGTCAATAACAGACACTCCTTCCCCCAATTAGTCTGTTAAATTGAGGGCCTACTGTAAATCAAAAAAACTAAGTACAGTATTTTAATATGGTAGAATTCCAATTAACTGAGGTTCTGTATTATCTAAGCTTAACCTATAAGTGAATACACTACTTTTCTTATACTATAATTTATAAAAGAAAGTTTAAAAGGGTAACATGTATTACCTTTTATCGTTTAACTTCAATGTAAGACAAATCATTCATGTCAAAATGTAATTACAATAATACACATTTTTATTCTTAAAACTATTGTATGTATTAGCTTTACNAAAATAATTTAAAATGTATACACAGAATATATTTTTATATATGTTAGTGTAAGTTATTGTTCATATTAAGTTTCTTAAATATATTGTCTAGATAATTACAATCATATAAGATTGTGTATTGCATCACAAAGCTTATACTACAAAAAATATACTGATTTTTCAGATAGATATATAAGTGGAAATAGTTGATATGAAAAACTATTTTATTAAATTCATTTGTATGTTAATATTTGATATTTTAACCTTATCAATTACATGCTGGTAATTGGTTCTGGGTTCATTATTATTTTAACCTTTTGACAATACCTTTTTTACAATCTATTATACTTACCTGAGTCCATTGGTCCTCATTATATTATAGTCCTTTTTTGATACTATTGTCTACATGCAAGAGGATATAAGTCAGGCATATTATGACTACTTGTTATAACAATATGACTAGATGTAACCAATGTGTAAATACAATGGTAGGTAGTACTTTGAACATTCCAGAGTTTAAATGTTAAATTTGAGAGAAATTTGATCCAGAGTTCAAACAATGCTTCTATGTTTGAACTGCACATGCAATGTTTTTCACTGCAAAAAAGTGCACTCACTGTGTAAACATCATCTGTTGTGCACCTGAATCATCTCTTGTTCTTGATTTGAAAACATCTCTTGCATTATGCTCATATATTTTAAATGCATTTTTTGCTTTATTTTTGTGTCTTTTGGTTTTATATATAATCCCTACCTATTAACTGTGACATCCAAGAAGAGCATGGAAGTAACAAATCCTAAGATGAAGGTTGTAGTATTGATGATTGAGGTGAACAAGGAACTTATTACAAACCTTGAAAGTAGTGCATGCATGGTGGATCTGGTGGCCATGTTTAAGTTTCTGAAGTTGATAGAGTACACCTTTCTTTAAAAAAAAAAAAAAAAGCGCAATAAAAGCAGCAAATGTGGCTATTGATCCTCCAGGAGATTGCATGTTATTGAGAATATGGAAAAATTCCTACTAGTGTGGATAAATAAGATACAATTGGCTGGTTATATCATCTTCACGAGGATTATTTATAAGAAAGTAAAGCAGCTGCTTAGTGACTTTAAGAAAACGACATCACCACTCATTACCAAAGTGCAGTAAATGCAATTTTCATTTTATTATACAGTATTTACATATTTTATTTATTGTTTTCGTGTTTTGATTTATTATTTAAGGCATTTGATTGTGATATTTTTATCACAATTAAAATGCCTTTACATTTGCTATTCAAGTTTATTGAAATAGTTATTGTTTAGAATTTGTAAACAGATTAATTCACTTTCCATTATTTCTAATGAAGAAAATTGATTTAGTGGTATGAAGGAGTACATGTCAGGCGATGCAATTTGGCACAGAGTATTTGGTGCCCAAATCATGTGCACATAAAAAAAACCCAGACTTGTAAGAAGTCAGAGAACCGCGAACCAGGTGAAAATAAAATACAAAAATGGTGACACTATATTACAAATAGGCACTAGTGCAACATTTGTGCATGCATTGCTTGTTAGGAAGTTGGAAATTCAAACCTTGCAAAATTGAATTTTGACAAACGTGACACATGTTGCTCATGTATTTTCTTGCTCTTGTCATTTCACAGGATGGCAAAACGATGAGAGCAACATTGGGACAATTCAGGTACAAACATTTTCCCAGTTACAGTAGCCAAGAACAGGCCCATGACAATGCAACCTGTTGTAGTCACTAAGCGGCTGCTTTACTTTGCTTTACAGTAACAACAAAGCCCACTGTAATCTATGCCAGGACCCGAGTACTGGAGTCTGCTTTTCCTCATTGGTTAGTGCTCATTTTTCTCTTTCCTTAGAAAACAGTGTACAATTGAGCCCTGAGTGTCTGAGTCATAGTCTCGTCCCAAAAATGGTTGTTTTACTTGTTTATTTTATTATAGTATATGAAACTTGGAGTAATATTTTTCATGTTTATTTTGCAAATCAAAAACACACAAAACAATTTTGCAATGAGAACATTAGTAATCTGACTTACTCAAACTGCAAAAAATGAATTTTGAAGTTATCTAGTAAGGTTACAGTATGATTTGAAGTTTGATAAAGAAGTTAAGGATAGACTCCAACAGTTTAGTCATTCACTAGCATTCTCTATTTGGATATTTCTCTTTTTTACATTGTATATTTATGATTTAGATCAATGTTTTACTGCAGCAGACAATTTGCTTCTAATCTGAGGATTTTTGGAAAATGTTTTCAATTGGACACCAAGAAACTGAACAGTGACAGAAATGCATAATTAGTAAAGTAGAACAGCTAAAAATGTCTCTTGGTATCCAATTGAAAACATTCTCCAAAAGATGCGATATTGTAAGTAATCAGATTAGAAGCAAATATAGAAGCTTAATAACATTAAATTTCAACAGAAAGACAAAAAGCAAATTTCAAATGTGTAATGTCTTATTGATATACACAAAGGCAAAAGGAATAATATACATTCAAAAAGAAATTTGGTACCAAACTGTATCAAATATGCTTCATATAGTTGATCCATTTGGTTCCCAGGTTGATTGAATAATGAATTTCCGAAAAACTGATGTTAATAAAATATTATACATAAAATAAAACTTAAATAATACTTAATAATAAAACTTAAACTATAAAATATTGCAAATATTATTGCAACAGTATTTCTGTGTTCCTTATGAAAGATGTCATCAAAACCAGATATCTCATGTTGAAATTAATGACTGATAATTAATATTGAATATCTATAGGGTCCAAGTGGACCCCAAATATCCACCATACAATTAATATTATATAATATTTTTATTTGGTATTTGTGTTTTTTAGATAAATTGACATTTTTTAAATATAATATCTATTACTTAGTATAGGCTTGGCTAACATATGGCCCATCTAATGAATATATGTGGCCCACGATTAATCTTCCAATATTCACTACTCAAGTATGAATAGCCTGATGAAAAAATTCTGATGTTTAAAAAAAAAAAAAAGGTCAACAACAACTCACTGCGTTTAGTGTTAACCTCCATTACAAATCTCATAAGTACAGTGTAGAGTGTTGATAAAGCATGATAATGTGAAAAATGTATCTGTAATCTCTATGTACAATTTAGTCTCTACAGGGTGACACCACAATGAGATCTCACACTATCTCAAAATCTTCCTAGGGCAGCCTCGGGTTTGGCCCATGAAAAAAGTTTTCTTTCCAATTCGGCCTGGGAGCAAAAACTGTTGGCCACTCCTGACTTAGTACATATTATTAAATATAATAATGTGTGCTGCTATAAAATGATGTAATAATCCATAATTTTAATAAAAAAATTATACATAAAGGAAAAGTATGAAAATCAAGAAATATTTAATATTATTTGATATAAGGATAACTTGATTTTTTCTAATTCATAACTATTTTTAATACAATAATTTCATTAATTATATTTTTATAATTTCAGTTGTGATAAAATTTTCTGTACATGTATATATTTCTTGTAATGCTATAATTGCTTTTTGTCAAAGAAAATTTTATCTTCAGTTTTTATTTTAGATGAGAATATTCTTTTTGGAAAGAAGTTACCTAATTGTCATAAATATGGCTGAAATTCAAAGAAATATATGATAAAAATTAGTGATGAATTACCTGTTTAGTAATAATATAGAAAAAGATATTAAAGAGAAGTCAATCAAGTCTTTAAATCTATTCTTCACTTATTTAATAAATCAGGTCAACCACCAAGCTAGATTTTTTTCTTAAAAAAATTAATAGTTATTCTATTTTTTGGGCATTAAAAATTCCTTCAAAAAATTATAAAAAAGTTTATTGTTGTTCGAGATCTACTATTCTAGATTTAACAAATTATTTTATAAATTTTGGGTTCAAACATATAATTATTATAAAGAAACAATGGATGTAAAAATTAACAAATAAGTAGTATTTCTGTAAACATCATATTTCATCAAAAATTGTATTTTATTTTAGAAATTATATTTATCAATATAATCAATCAGTTTTTGACTTGAGATTTAAGTATGATACCACATAAAATATCAACTTTTGAAAAATGTGATTTTGGAAATTGTGTGTAAAATTATTTTTTAAATTGGAAAAAACTTCACTTATATAAATTCAAAGCTTTATTTCTAGATAAATATTTTTTACAGTTATTCTACTTCATCTTCAAGTCTGAATGTAAGATTTACAAAAATAACAAATAAATTTATTTTTTAAATGTTACAAAATGGATTACAGGTAACCCCTGTATAACACAGCACTTCTATAACACACATTCACTCTAACACGATTCAAAAATTGGGAACATCCCCATTTAGCACGGTGCTTTTATAGCACGGGTTCGCTCTAACATGGTTCGGGAATTGGGTAAAACCTTTGTACAACATGAAATGTAATAAAGGGTGCATTCTTTTATACCTCCGTGCGAGCATTCTAATTGTTTTTGTGGCTACTTTAAATGCTCTTTCAACAAATAATCCATTTAATGGTTAAATTTACAATTGGGACTCTTCTTTTGCCTCTAAAAGCTCATTTTAGAATTATAGATTCCTCCATCACGATACTATTGATAGTGCATGTGCCGCCATTTTTTTTCACCGTTGTTCCTAAATGCCTACAAACAGCAGCGCACTCCCGTTGCAGAGCGAATGCTATTAACGAACACACCCAAAAACTGTTACCAGTTGATGATGCTCATGCTTGAGATCATCATATAGGATGAATAATCCTCTGGTAAATATTTACTTAAATAATAAATAAGTACCTATTTTACCTATGAAAAAAATAAATAATAAATCCAATTTAAATAAGGATTTAACAACATGTTTTTTAATTTTTGGAACTTAACCCCCCTTTTCGCACTAGGTTTTTGTTTCATATAACACAGATTCGCATAACATGGCAAGTTTTTGGAACGTAACTCCCGTGTTATACAGGGGTTACCTGTATAATGATGTGTAGAAAATTTAATTTTATTACATTTTATAATNTAGATCTTATGAATGATTAAAAATTTTGTTTTAATTCTAATTATATATTAATAATTTTTACAAAATAACTTTGTTATCTTTCTGCATATTTTGTAGTAAATAATTTCTAGCTTATAAGTAAAACAGAAAATATCTGGCAATGTTTAGTTATTTGATTTGAAAATTAAATTAAAAATAACTTCCTAAAAGTTAGTTTGGAAAAATGTATAAATAACAATAACAATAAAAAAAACGTTTTTATTAGTATTCTGAAATTTAATTTACAAATATAAATAAAGGAAATCCTTGTTAGTTTGAATTTTAAGGGATGAAATAATTGCAACTTTGAATTATCAAATTTTGAATTATCTGAAATTTACGTATTTCTGTACAATATGCCAAATGTCATGTAACTGATGTAATTTATTAAGCAACTGGAAGCTAATTAATATACAGAATGATATTTTCATTAAATAGTAATAATAATACTGTAATAATATAAATAAACTGCAGGTAAACAATACATTTCCATTGAGAACTACTCCATTCTGCCAGAAAATTGGTCAGCGAGGAGACAGTTGCATTCCCGGAAATTTTCCTGAAGATAAGATCTTGCCTTACAATTATTATAAATCTATGAAATATTTTAGAAAATAAAGTAACGATCTGTTATCAATTAGCAATAAGGATCCGAACGAAGCTTGTATAAGTCAAACGAAATGTAGAAGTGCAAAGATCAGACCGGTTTCGCTCGAATGTGAATGAACTTGAATCTTCATTATCTTAGAACAATAAGAATCTTCCCACAAATTTTAAGACCTTGTACTGTACATTAAGAAGTCGTAGAATTAAATAGCCAAAAGTATTGCTTAATATAGATTTTAAAAAAAAAATCCAAAGAATTTTATATAAAATATGNATAATTTGTTAAGCAAATGGAATATGGTTGCATATACAGAATGCTATTTTTGTTTAGTAATAATTAATAATAATAATAATAATATAAATAAACTGCAGATAAACAGCAAGTGAGAATCCAGTGAGAACCTCACAGATTGCCAGATAGGTTTTATAAAAATTAAAGCAAAATTCCTCAAAATGGAGCCCAAATTATTTTTAAAATTGCCCAAAAAGTAGTAAGTTGCCCAAATGTAGTAGGCTAGAGCCCTACAAATATTTCTATCTACTACTTGTAGCTCAATTTTGCACTCCCAAAACCCAGCTGTATTTTATGAGATAAGAGAGAAAAAGATAATCCACGGATAAGGTGATACCCATAAACATGTTACTATAAAAGCAAAGCCATATTGACCAGATTAGAGCTGTTCTTGATCTATTGTTCTCTTATAGCATAGAGGTACTGTACTTTGATCTAAATAAACAAATTGACATAAGAATATCACAGTTTGGACATAATTTTCATTTCAAATTTTGTAGCAGCCATATTCTGAACTAATCAAATTCTTTAAAATATAAATCTCTATATCCATGGCCAGGACAAATTGTACTGTTATGAACTAATGGGATCTTGAACTATCCAAGTTTGAGTTAATGAGGATTTCCTGTAATAATCATGAAGAAATTTTTAGACCTATTATATTGATTATTTTTAAAGCATTGATAGAATATAGTAATGAATATGGAAGAGATGAATTCATTGAATTTCAGAACACTCAATTTAGGTTACTTGTTCAATGATTCTACAAAAACAATTTGTATAAGAAAATTTAATTGCAGATAATATTTTGAAGTAATATATGATAAATTTAGTAATCTTTTGTAATAATTTGATAATATTCATAAACATTTTCTAAATTTAGATATAAAGATATCAAAATAAATAATAACATTGAAAATAATATTTTGATATATTATTCTGTACATATTAAGATATACAGTATTACATAAATTTGTAATAATAATAAACAAAAGGTGAAATACAAGGAAGGATAAAACAAATTACAATCTTGCTATTGTTAAAATTATTTCTGTTTCATATTGTTATGAGTTCTTCATAAACAACAAAATATAGATAATTTTTTATATATTATAAATAATTTCTGCATTATTTTGACTGAGAAAAGAATAAAAAAGAAATGTGATGATAATTAAAATAATAAAAGCTACATAGTAAATTTTAGAATAATTATAGAATAATGATCAATATTAAGTATAAGCTTAAGGTTAATAGAATTTAAGAGCTTAAGCAATATCAGGTTAAGAGAAGTTTTTTAGATATCTATTTGTAACCATTGGTGTGCCAAAATAATGTAATATTCTTAGAATAGTCAATTTATAAACATGTTTTTAGAAGATTCAAATTCAAACTTTATTGTAAGTTGTGCCATATAGTTATAAATTTTTTGATATACTGTAAATATAAAATTGCTTTTCTATCTTATTTGGCATTGGTAGTCAACTATTTGAATAAAACAGCATTGTTTCAAATTACATTGACATTTAGTTGAAATGTGCTACAATTTAATTCAAAAATTTCTTTAGTACAATGGTAGTAATGTTTTTTGAACATTTTATCAATAAATCATACCTTTAATATAATATAGAAGTAATTATTATCATTATTGAGCTTAATTAAATATGCAGTGCATTTTGAACAAATCTGACAAGATATCTTAATCCAATTTGATTAAGTATATAACTACATAACTACTTGTAATTGATTCCTTCTTGTTTATGTTTATGTTTTGTTAGTTATGGCAATGCAACACTTGGACAATCTGCCTACGGAAATACATTCCAAGATGTCTTTTAACGGTAACTGGCCCCTATTAGATATTAAAGATGTGGAGAAAACCAGGAAAACTCCATGTGGCTAGCCTGTCCTGACAAGACACAAACCCACAAACAAACTACTAGTGTTCAGGGAACAGAACCACTTGGCCACTGATGGGCACAATTTCTTCTTGTGATAACATTTATGAGATTGATCTTGCCCATATCCACTATTTTTACATATCTGTTACCACCACCTTGTTTTCTAGTTTATACACATTGTTTTTAAAGTTTTAATTCTAACTGCCAGATATATTTTTTCTAATTCCTAATTTTAAGTATATAATTGACTTTTCTAGAAACCATAAGTTTATGTTTAATAGAATTACTGTACAGGATTTCCAAAGAATGTATGCATATCTATATGTTTAATTTAACTATAGTTCAAAAATGTTATTAATTTAATATCATTTTATATCTAATTTTTGGATGAGACAGAATGTCAGTGGTAGTCATACCATGTAAACCAGCCTTAAAGATGGGTGTTTACATTTTGGCCCACCAGACCAACCAGACTGATTTTGTCATGTTTCAATAGCAGCCATTGTCAGTTGTCATACTAGTTGATCAATTTCATACACAGTGTCCCAAAAATCCTTAATCCACTACTATATGAGAGAGCTTGTTGTATTGTAATTGTTTTTTCTCCAAGATAATATGGGCTATTATTTTGATAAGGGATACAATAGTGTAACTAAAATAAAATAATTTTTTTTATAATTGCCTAATAAGTTTTGTAAACCATCTAATCTATATTGCTTTCTGCATTTGTCAAAGTCTGAAACTAATATATTTTTTTTTTCCTAGTTTGTTGTTCATTCCTAATTTTTATCATTGTTTTTTACATATATTAATGTAATCTACTTATTATCTGCCTAGTTTTGTTTGTCTTTTTAAAGTCAGGAACTGCTGACCATCTTTGTCATTCACAAAATTTTGTATATTAATTATTAAATTAATAATGTCTGTTTTTTCAGTCATTTTGCCTGTCTTTTATTGTCTCCAGGTTATGAATCTGACAATACTATTAGTTTAAAAGATGGATCAGCAACTAGTCATGCAGTGTCACTTGTACCTGTCATCATTGAATGTCAAGTTCTTTAAAATGTATTTTTTTTTTTTTGAAAAATTACATGTCTTGATGACTTGAGAATATATCATAATTATAAGGATTCTAGTCTCAGGAAGTAAATCATTATTTTAAGAATATGATTCTTTTTTAAATATATTTTGCTATTATTGTTATATTCCATGTAATTTTTTTTCTTGTTTGTAAATACAGATTTCTGCATATTATTTTTAATCATATGTTTAGTAGTCTCTCTCATGAAAGATAAACATAGTTAAACCTCTGAATAAAGGCTACTGATAGGAACATAAAAAAATGGCTGTTAGGAAGAGAGTTTAAATTTGCACAGGTCATAAATTATAAATTGAGGGAAAACTTAAATTATTACTTTTAACATTGTAGAAAATTATAAAATAATTTTTTTACACAAAAGTCCTTCTCTAATGTGCATAAAATTTCTTCACGTTAAAGTTACATATTTTAATTTAGATCACAGTCTAAAATAAAAAATTAACCTTTTATTTTAGGCTTTGCCCTATGTCAAAATGTGGATTAAAAAAACATGACCTGTGTCTCTGCCAGCAGTGATAATTAAAAATTTTTTCTTTTTACATATTTTTAACATAAGTGAGACTACAATAAAAGGTTGATTTATGTCTGCATTTTTAGATTTCTGCACATTCAAGAACTTTGCACAAAAGTTTTTTTGCAATGTTAAGCATAGTTTGTCCTTAATGTTGTTAAGAAAAGTTTATTTTTTTGTTTATAGCCAAATTAATTAACTATGTGAAAAGCTAGTAGCCAAACTTATTGATGATAACTAATTTTTTTTGTATGATGCATTATTATTTTCTGTCATTTTGAAGACTGTGATCATTGTTGAGAGGTGGCCATTATTGGACAGGGCCACTGTTTACAGGCATTCCTGAAAAATGATTACTGTTTAGAGGTGCCATTTTATTAGAGGTTTGACAGTATTTGCATTTTGGAAATGCATCAGAATTTTTTTTAAAAGAAATTTTTTTTTATTCTAAGAAGTTTCAACTTCTCTTCAAAAGGTTAGTGATAATAATGTTTAATCAATATTGTTTCTCTATTTTCCTCTAAAGTTATTTAAATTTTATTTTTTATCTATTATATTGTTTTAAAGAAATTTTTAACTGTAAGGAATAAATATTTAACACTTATAATTGAATAATGAAAAGAAATTAGACTTTAGATTACAGTTAAATGAAGGATGTACATGGTGTGTCTAAAAAGTTCAGTGAATGTTAGAATAAAAACAAATCAAAATGAATTTTTATCTAGAATACAATGTATGCAACAAGTTCAAGCATATGCATATATATCCAGAGTCATGTCTAGAAGCATCTCCTAGCATGGAATATGTGTGGCTGCAGATGGGCTACTGCTACTGTCATTTGAGCACAGTCTGTGTGAGTGGTGACATCAAAGAGCAATAGAAATATGATGCGACATGAAGTTCTGCTTCAAATTGAGGAAAACAGCAACAGAGACACATGAAATGTTGATAAAAGTGTATGAAAACAATGCTGTGAACAGAAAACGTGTGAAACTAGTTTAAATGCTTTTGCAACAATAAGGAATTGTTGGAAGATGAGTCATGTTTGAGTCAGCCACTGACAAGCAAAATGCCTGACATGATCAAGCATGTGTGAAACTTGCTGGAAACAGATTGGCATCTGAATAAATACAAGACACCTATACCAGCATACCTCAAATTGTTAATGTTTACTAATGTTTTTATCTATATATAACTGATATATTCATGTATATACAGGGTGAACCAAAAGTCGGTGGACAGTAAATGATAACATTTATTAAGATTACATATATAATTATATTTACTAATATAATACAATACACACATAATTCAAACAAATTTTTTTGAAAAGTTGTACAATAATTTAAAATTTTTTGACAATAGAAAAATTATAACTATGTCAATGTGTCAATATCCAGAAGTCTTTGCTATATTGTGCATTATATTATTGTAGTCAGTAAGTTACTGAAGACTATATATTGCTGTATATTGTACTGTCATTAATTTTTTGAGCTCATTTCCTGTAATAATAAATTAACAATATAACCTGCTAAAGCTCAGTAAAAATTCTGTATAGAGCTGATTGTAATAAATTAGTGTACTGTACATCCAGCTTCTCATTTTCTGCATCATTGCAGAAAATTTGCCGATGTGGAATCTGGACTGACTAATTTGGACTTTCAGCAACTGAGACAACCTCCACCATCTATTAGTCCAAATTAATGAGGTGTACTAAACATATTAATGCATTTTCTTTAGTTCCACACAATTTAGGAATCTGGCCCTGCAAGAGTTCATGCTTGCCCTCTCCAGTATGTTGTATCTATTCATGAATAAGAATGACTTTATTACATAAAAATTTTACATAATATTTCATTTATTTTTAAAAATGTAAGTAATAACTTTAACTTTAGAAATTCATAAATATACTCGAAAAAATTTATAGTAAATTCTCTCTAATCCAATCTCTACTTAATGTGAACCGTTTTGCTCATTTTGTCATTAAATGTTCAAGCCAAAAGAAAACCCACTACAGATTATTTTTTAAAACTTGACAAATTTGTAAAATGAATACAGGTATACCTCGCCTTACGTCGGTAATTGGTTACAGGAAAACGACTTAAGTCGAAAAACGACGTAAGGAATTTACTTGTCTCCGAATCTACTTGTCACTAGGCTAAACCACAAATTACTATTCCCAGTTCTGTATTTTATTTATTAATGCATTTTTAATAATATATGGTTAATAAGAACCTATTTTAAGCTTACAAATGGAATATTTTTA
>NW_019384705.1:395405-409436 GCF_000671375.1 Centruroides sculpturatus | reverse complement strand
TGTATATATTTTAATATGATTTTATGTGCTTTAAACGCTTTTCTAGTGATATTACGACTTCAATATTTGTGGCGGACGGACGTAAAGTCGAATAAAATGACTTAAACTTGATTTTTATTTTTTCGTATACTTTTTTGACAAACGACGTATAATCGGGAACGACGTAACTCGAAACGACGTAAGTCAAGGTATACCTGTATATGCTACATATTTTAACACTACACAATATGGTGTAAAAATTTTTTAATATGTATCTGCAGTCTTCACCGACTCTTTTTCTTAACTCTGCTAATTCACTACTCCAGACAGAGCAAACAAACAGATTAGCAACAGTGCATTATAATTATTAGATAAGTTTCTTGATTTTTTAAAATTATTAAGCTTGTTAAAAAAAAAAGGTTGTATGTGAATTGAATATTAAGGTTGTTAACAAGTTTTTGAATAGTACAAGGTACAAATTTTATTTTTTATATCAATTGAATGAAAATTAATTTTAATAATATTAGCACAGGAATTAATATTGAATGCACTGAATATCTAAAATACCATTTTATTAATATATCCTGTTTTATTGTGGACTTTTTTATCAGTAAATTTTCTTGTAAAATTAGGTCATTAAAATAGATAGGCATTACCCAGTTGTGGTTTTATTCCTTACGTGATTCCTTGACTTTAACTGGTTTTCTCATTTTGCCAATAGAATTATTTTTTATCTTGTAAACTTTTTAGTAACTTAATTCAAACAATACAAATTATTAATATTAAAATTTATTTGTTAATAATACCAAATTATTAGTATTAAAATTTGTTTGAATTAGGTTTTATATTTATGTAGGTATATTAGGTATATCAAATATATATTTATTAATGTGTAATATTTGTTAATATTATACATTAATAAATATATATTTGAAACAGGAATGTTTGTAATAATCAAGCTGTAATATAAATAGAACAAATTTGACAAACATAAAGAAATAGGCATTTTTTCTTATTGAAAAGTTTAGTTCAATATTACACAAAATATATAAATAAATTCAAACAATTGATATATACTTTTATTTTTATTTAGTTATGAAAAATTTGGCCAAAAATATTTTGAAATTAATAGAAAGATATTTTAGTAATTATCAATATTTATAAATAGTTATCATAAATCATACCTTTGTGTGAGTTACTTAAGACAGTTGTAAATTCATAGAGATGTTACTTAAAACTGCTAATTTATTGCCAAAATTTCTAATTATATGATTTTGTCAGTTATGTTAAAAATATAAAATTCTATGTTTACAAATAGAATTTTTTTTAAATGTACAATATAATGCATATAATTTTTTGTAGCAATAAGAAGAAAATGATTTACATTTTAAGAATAATTGAGATGATTGTTTTTCTATCATATTTAAAATACATATAGGCCTATATTTTTTAATTTTATATATTCAATATATGAACACATATAAATTGTTAAATTTCTAATATATTTATCATATTTAAACTTCTTAAACAAATTTTGGATGTATCATTTGCATATGATATAAACACACAAAAATTAAATGCAGTTTGCTAATTTTGATATCTAATTATTGATATTTTTATATCAAAAATGATATTACAGTTAGCCCAATTATAAATAATTAGATTTAATTCCATTTAAAGTATTAAAAATTTGAATGTTAAACAGAATAAACAGCATATATTAAATAATTTTTGAAAATTTTAATCTGAATTATAAATAAGTAAGTTTTTAAGTAATTAAAATAATCCAAGAATTTAATCTCTTAAAGGGAAAATTAAATTATTCTATATAATTTAATTTTCCCTGTAAGACATTTAAATTTAATTATTTAATTTATTAATTCATATCATGGAATTAATAAATTAAATAACTAAATTTTATAATTTTTTTCTGTTATTTATAGGCTAGAAACTAATTAATTTATTTCAGAGCTTGTCTAGTGGAAGACCCATAAAAATTTATACTTCCTAAAAATTTTCATAATTAAAATTAATTTAAAAGTTTAAAATTTTAAAGTGTTAAGAATAAAAGATTGATTTGGAACAGGATTCAAATGTCACAATCCTTAAGAAGCAGATGACATAACTTGATAATATAACCTGCAGGACTTACAGGCTTGAATCTTGTTTGGGCCAATATTTGTTCTAGATCTTATGAATGATTAAAAATTTTGTTTTAATTCTAATTATATATTAATAATTTTTACAAAATAACTTTGTTATCTTTCTGCATATTTTGTAGTAAATAATTTCTAGCTTATAAGTAAAACAGAAAATATCTGGCAATGTTTAGTTATTTGATTTGAAAATTAAATTAAAAATAACTTCCTAAAAGTTAGTTTGGAAAAATGTATAAATAACAATAACAATAAAAAAAACGTTTTTATTAGTATTCTGAAATTTAATTTACAAATATAAATAAAGGAAATCCTTGTTAGTTTGAATTTTAAGGGATGAAATAATTGCAACTTTGAATTATCAAATTTTGAATTATCTGAAATTTACGTATTTCTGTACAATATACCAAATGCCATGTAACTGATAATTTGTTAAGCAAATGGAATATGGTTGCATATACAGAATGCTATTTTTGTTTAGTAATAATTAATAATAATAATAATAATATAAATAAACTGCAGATAAACAGCAAGTGAGAATCCAGTGAGAACCTCACAGATTGCCAGATAGGTTTTATAAAAATTAAAGCAAAATTCCTCAAAATGGAGCCCAAATTATTTTTAAAATTGCCCAAAAAGTAGTAAGTTGCCCAAATGTAGTAGGCTAGAGCCCTACAAATATTTCTATCTACTACTTGTAGCTCAATTTTGCACTCCCAAAACCCAGCTGTATTTTATGAGATAAGAGAGAAAAAGATAATCCACGGATAAGGTGATACCCATAAACATGTTACTATAAAAGCAAAGCCATATTGACCAGATTAGAGCTGTTCTTGATCTATTGTTCTCTTATAGCATAGAGGTACTGTACTTTGATCTAAATAAACAAATTGACATAAGAATATCACAGTTTGGACATAATTTTCATTTCAAATTTTGTAGCAGCCATATTCTGAACTAATCAAATTCTTTAAAATATAAATCTCTATATCCATGGCCAGGACAAATTGTACTGTTATGAACTAATGGGATCTTGAACTATCCAAGTTTGAGTTAATGAGGATTTCCTGTAATAATCATGAAGAAATTTTTAGACCTATTATATTGATTATTTTTAAAGCATTGATAGAATATAGTAATGAATATGGAAGAGATGAATTCATTGAATTTCAGAACACTCAATTTAGGTTACTTGTTCAATGATTCTACAAAAACAATTTGTATAAGAAAATTTAATTGCAGATAATATTTTGAAGTAATATATGATAAATTTAGTAATCTTTTGTAATAATTTGATAATATTCATAAACATTTTCTAAATTTAGATATAAAGATATCAAAATAAATAATAACATTGAAAATAATATTTTGATATATTATTCTGTACATATTAAGATATACAGTATTACATAAATTTGTAATAATAATAAACAAAAGGTGAAATACAAGGAAGGATAAAACAAATTACAATCTTGCTATTGTTAAAATTATTTCTGTTTCATATTGTTATGAGTTCTTCATAAACAACAAAATATAGATAATTTTTTATATATTATAAATAATTTCTGCATTATTTTGACTGAGAAAAGAATAAAAAAGAAATGTGATGATAATTAAAATAATAAAAGCTACATAGTAAATTTTAGAATAATTATAGAATAATGATCAATATTAAGTATAAGCTTAAGGTTAATAGAATTTAAGAGCTTAAGCAATATCAGGTTAAGAGAAGTTTTTTAGATATCTATTTGTAACCATTGGTGTGCCAAAATAATGTAATATTCTTAGAATAGTCAATTTATAAACATGTTTTTAGAAGATTCAAATTCAAACTTTATTGTAAGTTGTGCCATATAGTTATAAATTTTTTGATATACTGTAAATATAAAATTGCTTTTCTATCTTATTTGGCATTGGTAGTCAACTATTTGAATAAAACAGCATTGTTTCAAATTACATTGACATTTAGTTGAAATGTGCTACAATTTAATTCAAAAATTTCTTTAGTACAATGGTAGTAATGTTTTTTGAACATTTTATCAATAAATCATACCTTTAATATAATATAGAAGTAATTATTATCATTATTGAGCTTAATTAAATATGCAGTGCATTTTGAACAAATCTGACAAGATATCTTAATCCAATTTGATTAAGTATATAACTACATAACTACTTGTAATTGATTCCTTCTTGTTTATGTTTATGTTTTGTTAGTTATGGCAATGCAACACTTGGACAATCTGCCTACGGAAATACATTCCAAGATGTCTTTTAACGGTAACTGGCCCCTATTAGATATTAAAGATGTGGAGAAAACCAGGAAAACTCCATGTGGCTAGCCTGT
Organism: Centruroides sculpturatus; assembly: GCF_000671375.1. Taxonomy (NCBI): domain Eukaryota; kingdom Metazoa; phylum Arthropoda; class Arachnida; order Scorpiones; family Buthidae; genus Centruroides; species Centruroides sculpturatus. Next base: position 404,954 of record NW_019384705.1, on the reverse strand, counting down.
CCTGACAAGACACAAACCCACAAACAAACTACTAGTGTTCAGGGAACAGAACCACTTGGCCACTGATGGGCACAATTTCTTCTTGTGATAACATTTATGAGATTGATCTTGCCCATATCCACTATTTTTACATATCTGTTACCACCACCTTGTTTTCTAGTTTATACACATTGTTTTTAAAGTTTTAATTCTAACTGCCAGATATATTTTTTCTAATTCCTAATTTTAAGTATATAATTGACTTTTCTAGAAACCATAAGTTTATGTTTAATAGAATTACTGTACAGGATTTCCAAAGAATGTATGCATATCTATATGTTTAATTTAACTATAGTTCAAAAATGTTATTAATTTAATATCATTTTATATCTAATTTTTGGATGAGACAGAATGTCAGTGGTAGTCATACCATGTAAACCAGCCTTAAAGATGGGTGTTTACATTTTGGCCCACCAGACCAACCAGACTGATTTTGTCATGTTTCAATAGCAGCCATTGTCAGTTGTCATACTAGTTGATCAATTTCATACACAGTGTCCCAAAAATCCTTAATCCACTACTATATGAGAGAGCTTGTTGTATTGTAATTGTTTTTTCTCCAAGATAATATGGGCTATTATTTTGATAAGGGATACAATAGTGTAACTAAAATAAAATAATTTTTTTTATAATTGCCTAATAAGTTTTGTAAACCATCTAATCTATATTGCTTTCTGCATTTGTCAAAGTCTGAAACTAATATATTTTTTTTTTCCTAGTTTGTTGTTCATTCCTAATTTTTATCATTGTTTTTTACATATATTAATGTAATCTACTTATTATCTGCCTAGTTTTGTTTGTCTTTTTAAAGTCAGGAACTGCTGACCATCTTTGTCATTCACAAAATTTTGTATATTAATTATTAAATTAATAATGTCTGTTTTTTCAGTCATTTTGCCTGTCTTTTATTGTCTCCAGGTTATGAATCTGACAATACTATTAGTTTAAAAGATGGATCAGCAACTAGTCATGCAGTGTCACTTGTACCTGTCATCATTGAATGTCAAGTTCTTTAAAATGTATTTTTTTTTTTTTGAAAAATTACATGTCTTGATGACTTGAGAATATATCATAATTATAAGGATTCTAGTCTCAGGAAGTAAATCATTATTTTAAGAATATGATTCTTTTTTAAATATATTTTGCTATTATTGTTATATTCCATGTAATTTTTTTTCTTGTTTGTAAATACAGATTTCTGCATATTATTTTTAATCATATGTTTAGTAGTCTCTCTCATGAAAGATAAACATAGTTAAACCTCTGAATAAAGGCTACTGATAGGAACATAAAAAAATGGCTGTTAGGAAGAGAGTTTAAATTTGCACAGGTCATAAATTATAAATTGAGGGAAAACTTAAATTATTACTTTTAACATTGTAGAAAATTATAAAATAATTTTTTTACACAAAAGTCCTTCTCTAATGTGCATAAAATTTCTTCACGTTAAAGTTACATATTTTAATTTAGATCACAGTCTAAAATAAAAAATTAACCTTTTATTTTAGGCTTTGCCCTATGTCAAAATGTGGATTAAAAAAACATGACCTGTGTCTCTGCCAGCAGTGATAATTAAAAATTTTTTCTTTTTACATATTTTTAACATAAGTGAGACTACAATAAAAGGTTGATTTATGTCTGCATTTTTAGATTTCTGCACATTCAAGAACTTTGCACAAAAGTTTTTTTGCAATGTTAAGCATAGTTTGTCCTTAATGTTGTTAAGAAAAGTTTATTTTTTTGTTTATAGCCAAATTAATTAACTATGTGAAAAGCTAGTAGCCAAACTTATTGATGATAACTAATTTTTTTTGTATGATGCATTATTATTTTCTGTCATTTTGAAGACTGTGATCATTGTTGAGAGGTGGCCATTATTGGACAGGGCCACTGTTTACAGGCATTCCTGAAAAATGATTACTGTTTAGAGGTGCCATTTTATTAGAGGTTTGACAGTATTTGCATTTTGGAAATGCATCAGAATTTTTTTTAAAAGAAATTTTTTTTTATTCTAAGAAGTTTCAACTTCTCTTCAAAAGGTTAGTGATAATAATGTTTAATCAATATTGTTTCTCTATTTTCCTCTAAAGTTATTTAAATTTTATTTTTTATCTATTATATTGTTTTAAAGAAATTTTTAACTGTAAGGAATAAATATTTAACACTTATAATTGAATAATGAAAAGAAATTAGACTTTAGATTACAGTTAAATGAAGGATGTACATGGTGTGTCTAAAAAGTTCAGTGAATGTTAGAATAAAAACAAATCAAAATGAATTTTTATCTAGAATACAATGTATGCAACAAGTTCAAGCATATGCATATATATCCAGAGTCATGTCTAGAAGCATCTCCTAGCATGGAATATGTGTGGCTGCAGATGGGCTACTGCTACTGTCATTTGAGCACAGTCTGTGTGAGTGGTGACATCAAAGAGCAATAGAAATATGATGCGACATGAAGTTCTGCTTCAAATTGAGGAAAACAGCAACAGAGACACATGAAATGTTGATAAAAGTGTATGAAAACAATGCTGTGAACAGAAAACGTGTGAAACTAGTTTAAATGCTTTTGCAACAATAAGGAATTGTTGGAAGATGAGTCATGTTTGAGTCAGCCACTGACAAGCAAAATGCCTGACATGATCAAGCATGTGTGAAACTTGCTGGAAACAGATTGGCATCTGAATAAATACAAGACACCTATACCAGCATACCTCAAATTGTTAATGTTTACTAATGTTTTTATCTATATATAACTGATATATTCATGTATATACAGGGTGAACCAAAAGTCGGTGGACAGTAAATGATAACATTTATTAAGATTACATATATAATTATATTTACTAATATAATACAATACAATTTTATCAATGCAGGTGCTCAAACTGCTGTCCATCACAATTTACACAACTTTGAAGTCTACATTTCACCATGTCACACTTCAACAAACATTTTTGCACAAGTATCTTTGTGTATTAATTTCTTGAAATGTATCTGTAATGTAATTTTTCAACCATAACCATAACCAAATTAAATATACAGCATTGTTATAGTATAACCCTAAAACAAACCCTATTCCACCTACTGTTTACCTACTTTTAGTTCACCTTGTATAATGTAGAACAAAATAGACAAATTATGTCTACAGTTTAAAACTATTTTTCATATAAATTACAAAAGGAGTTTAATTAAATAATTTCTCAAACAAAATACATTTTTAGTTTAAAATTATTTTTCACAAAAATAACTAATTCAGTGCCATGCAGATAACTAATTCAGTGCAATGCAGATAAATGGCCTAGTGAGATGTATATGAGAAAAACTTTATGATAGTTCATAGAAAGCATACCATGCCATGGATAGTGTGTGTCTTTTTTTAAAAAATTAATTCCTACTCCATTTTTAAGTGCCCTATAGATTTCAATTGACTCAGGGTATCTAATTTGTACCCTATTTTTAAGTTATTCGAAATATAATTTTAAATTAAATACATAATTTTTTCAAGAAATAATTTAAACTTTTTTTGTAATTTATATGAAAAATAATTTTAAACTGTAGACATAATTCGTTCGAGAAATAGTTTTAAACTGAATTTGTAATGTACTCGTAAAACCTTGTTCGATTTTAATTTGTCTGTTTTATTCTGCATTATATATACCTGAAGATGTCTGTTATATACAGATGGAAACATTAGTAAAAATTAGTAATTTGAAGTATGTTGGTGTAGGTGTCTTATATGTGTTTAAATTAATATATACCAAGGAGGCAATACTGAATGCAATGACTGTCAATGTGAAAAGGTTTTGGTTAATTAACATCAACAATCATTTCTAACGAATGTATGGGCCTAGAGTGATACTTGACTACACCTTTAATGGTCTCATTAGGTTTGTACACAGTCATTTACCTTAAGACAAATACATAAATTGCAACATCATACAGGTACCACTGATATTGGAAATTGTCCAATCAGCAATGAGGATCACTTCTCGTTTTGATCTCCTGATATTAGCACTTTGTAGAGTCACAGTGGGTAACCTTAAGTGTAGTTTCTCTATTTTTATAAATAGTATATTTTCTTAACATGGAGAATAAAAATTGAAGTTGAAAAACTTCTATAGCACAATATCAAATAATGATAGACCATGAGTGCACACTAGAAACTTTTTTACAGATAAGATGTTCATATATATACATGAAAAGCTTATATAATTTATACGATATAATTAATATATATCTTAATTATACAGACATTATATTTGCTAGAAATGATATTGACCAATATAGTTTTAAAACAAAACTAATAATCTTGCCTAAGTTTCAATAAAATAGGAATTTAAGTATATATTCAATAGTCACCTAGACTCAAAGATAGCTTGTACCAACCTTTCAGTAAACGAGAGTGTTGTTCATAACAAGCGCTGCAAAGTTCAGTATCACATTTCCTGACGATTGTTTGTTAGGCGACGTCACAACATACTTGTTTTTCTTAATGACACTACTTAATATCATACCCCAGTTTTTGAAAGTTATTGATTGGCATCTGACTGTGTGATTGATAGCAGAAGAATTGGGCATTAGCAAAGGCACAGTGTGAGTTTCCTTCTCTCAAAGAGGTCATTAAGGACCATGTTTTGCTGACATCTCTGCCATTCAGACCCATTTGACAGCATTTCTTAAGGCAGTTCCCAAACAAGACTTTTCTAACTGTTTCCATATGCTTTCCGAACATTGTCAAAGGTGATTCTTTTTGCCTCGAAGTCCTTACTTTTGATAATTTCTGTTTGTATCCTTGTCTACATTGGACTTTGTTTATTAATAGGTATTATTAATCTTTATTTTCATCAGGTGAAAATAAAGATATTTTGTTTTGACTTTTTCACTAAGATCTTCTCTGTTTGCTAAATACCAGTGTAAAAAGTCCTATTAATAAACAGAGTCCAAAGTAGACAATGATACAAACAGAAATTGTCAAAAGTGTGCTATGTCTTATGGAGAGTATTTTGAAGGTAATAAGTAGTCTCTCCAATATCTGTAGTATCCAATAAAAGTAATTCTGATGTATTTGTTTTTATTCTAACATTTACTGAACTTTTAGAAAAAATATGTTTCTTGCTAGACTATACACACAAATTTATTGTAATTTACTGAACTTATTAGACACACCATGTGTAGATAATATGTAAGTTGTAATGTAGATATTTAAAATATTTGCAAATCTTTTCTACCATGGATTCAAATTATATATTTTCAATTTTTTGGATAAATCATTAGGTTTTATAGTGTTTTGCATAAATTTATTATTATTCATAAACACAAAGATTAAATAGAAAATCAGCATTTATTGCTACATTGAGGGCTAAATTTGTATAATTTAATGTGTTGGAAAGGTTGTTCTAATCATATAAAAACATCAAAATAAATTAATTGAAACTCATATTTTTATGAAATTGCTTTTGCTAGATTTATATTCCATTTTACAAGGATTGACAATTAAGTTCTAAGATTATATGAATTTGAAGAAAATCAAGGAATTTATTCTGGTTACCTCTTGTCTTTGAGAAATAACAACCAGAATTCAGTTGCAGATTTTGAACGGAAAAATTTATATTCTTCAAAGTATAGCTCAATTTACATGAAGTGTAAGAAGCCAACATTTGTTGCAAGAAACTGTTGCTTTTGATTAAAATATTCCATTCTGCTTTGTGTAAACAATGGCTCTTCCATCTAGTGGCACATGTCCTTATACATCTGACTAGAGGCAGACCAGTTTAAAGCATTATTTGATATGTACAATATGACTCATAATGATGTGCACATTTTCAAATATGGTAATTGCATGATTGCCAAACTATTTTTATTTCATATAGACTTATCAACTGATAAGTTTATATGAAAAAAAAAGAAACTCTGAAATTGTAAACATCCAAATATTATGAAAAAAAATTGAGAGAGGTATATTTAAGAATACCCAAGCAATTTGTAAACTAGTATAATAAAAATTTGTTAAAAATTGGATTTGAATAATTAGTATGCTTCAGTTATATTAAATCTTCCTTTTTATATATATAGTACAGCAAATAAACTTATTACTAAAGTCTCAGAAGTCTAATCAATTTTTTTGGAATTTGTTTATTTTTAAGACACTTCTCACTAGATAGGGATATAAATAAGATTATTTCAAATGCACATGCTTATAAGTTTTCACAATAACTTTAAGATAGAGAACAGAGAAATTTGAATCCACTTGAGTATGCCTAGTTTAAATGGTTATGCTGCCAACAAAATGGGTTTGTGCATGACACGATGTTGGCTGCTTATACTTTGTGTAAATTAAACTTAACTTTTTAAAACTAAATACTTCATTTATTTATAATAGATGTTAAAAACACTTTATGCCAATATTAAAAACACTTTTAAACGTAATATGACAAGATATCAAGATATGGTACTGATATCTTGTCATACTTCATTTATGCCAGTATTCTTCAATTCATATTTCCGCTTCAGTTTTGTTTTGAGAATAAGAAGTAATCTGCTGGAGATAAATTGAAAGAATAAGATAATATGATTTAGTTCTGCAAATCCATTTTTTACTTAAGCTACTTAATCATTTAACTCTAAATTCTGAAAATTTCTTTTTTTATGTACCTGGAGATGAAATTGTTTTTACCCCTCAGGCTGCTAGGAGAATTTATACATGAAACTAGTCAAACAACTTTTCCTACAGTTGATTTTGTCTTGAACAAATTAAGCCGATTTTGGCTGATTTTGTGTTTAAAGAGTTAATGTAGACTGTGACCATGCTTTGTTGTACAGCAAAAGTTTAGAATTTGATTTTTAGTTCATGTTAAGTTAATTTACGATATGAAGAATTATTTTATAATTAAATTAAATCAGTTCTTGTGTATTTTTGACTATTTCTGGTATTGAAACTATTGTTAATCATTTTCATGATTATAAAGGATTTCCCACAATCTCAGAACCATCTCCAAAACTTGCAAGTGGTAATATACATTTTTTAACTTTGAGTTATAATTTATCTATCTTGTAAAAATATTATGTTTGCTTCTTGTTTCATCATTGTGAACAATGATGATTGGAACAATACAAAATATTTAACAGGACTAGGCTACATGTTAATGATAAATGAAAGATGAATGAACTTATAGAAGGAAGTAATTGGATTGGTTAGCTGTTAGGGATAAGCTAAATCTTATTTCCATGCACTTTCACATAGTTGTGATGGGCTTATATCTATGGAATATAATTGCCTAATCTTGTAATATATATATATATATATTTTTTTTTGTTTAATTTTTAATTATTTACACTAAAATGAAATAAGATTGGTTATTTCATTGCACTAAAAACATATTTTTTGAAAACTATGAAAATAAACCATTCTGGAATAATTTGAACACCTTGTTTTCCTTTACATATAAATTTTGTAAATTATTAAGTTATTACATAATACTAATTAACAATCTTAATCACAAAAAAAAATAAAGAGTGATACTAAAAATAAATTTAGAAATATATATATTTATAATTGAAATAATTTGAAGAAATCCAATATTTATTTATTGTACAATTGAATTTCATTAAAAGTTTTATTAAATGTATTTAAGTATTGCAAATTAAATGTTTTACAAGTTAAAATTTCTCTACCTTAAGCATAATTTTATTAAAATATATATATGTATATTTCTTTTTCATAAAATACTAATTTTAAAAATTATAAAACCTTGTATAAAAATACAAAGGAAAGATTATTTCACATTAAATTGTTCTTAAGTTTTACATTTCCAAATTAAAGATAAATATTTTAATATCTGATACATTCTTATAGTAAATTTTCAATGTATTATTGAAGGAAAGTAATAAATAATTATTTAATGGATTTCAATAATTATATTCAAATTTAAACAGAAATATACTTTTTCCCTCCTCAGAAAACAAACTGTTCGGAATCAACGTAAGCAATATTATAGAGCAGAAATATATAAATATATATATTTTTTTTTGTGAAATGCCATTAAACACTTTTAACTTGATTTGAAATCCTTTCTTTATATTCGAGTTTGATTTATAATTTTATGTCATCAGTAATGATATATAGAATCCAAGTATAGAAATTTTATTTATATAATTTATAAATGTTGCAAATTTATTATATATATACATAGATATGTAAATTTAATTTAATATACATATACACTAAATATTTATTTATATTTAAGCTTTTGAATATAATAACTGTAAATAATCGTTTGACTAAATAAATTAAATATTTCAATTAGTTAATGTTGGATTTGTATTTTGATACTTTTAAATGACATTTTGAAAACTTATTGAAAATTAATACATATAATTAGTTTGATATATTATGATTAAATACCATTTGATGATTTTATTTCTTATTAGGAATATTCTTATTTGCTATCTGTCTATTACAGTATTATTACAGTACTTTTAATTTCTAATTTTTGATATACTGTATATAAAAATTTTTAATATCTTAATTATATAATTTTGACAAATTTAACTTTGAAACTGATTTTTAATACTATTGTTTTCATTATGCATATAATTTTCTAATAAATGATTACTTGAAAGATTAAATTCAGTTATTAGAACTGATTTCCATTATGAACATAATAATTTTATTATGAAATATATTGTAATGATAATTATCAAAGACAAAATTAATGCATAACATTTTGTATAATTAGATATAGAATAATTTGAATATAAAATAGATTAATTTGAATGAAATATTACATGATAAGAATAAGTTGTTGTTATAGTTCAGTAGTCAGCTATTATTGAAATGTACATAGAAAATTATACTTAAACTATTATATTATACAATATCAGGTAAACTTTGCATTTTCATTAATTTCAATTGATTATTAAAATAATATTTATAATATATTAATTATTATTTATATCAATAAACTTTGCATTTACTTCAATATTTTCTTTTTTCACTCATAATTGGAATTAAAAATCAATTAATTGAAATTTGATATATTTAAAAATATGTATTGAATAAATTTAAATTGTCTTCCTTAAATCCATCACTTACATTCACCAGCAACAAAAAAGTTTTTAAGTGCATAAATGACCTTTAATTTGAGGTTACACCTCAATGAATTTAAATTTACCATAGTACATAGATTCTAAGGCTATAAATTTTTGAAATAAAAAAATTATATAAACTTTAAAGCTTTACATCTTAAAAATATTGCATAATATAATATTTTTTGGGAAATGAAATAATAGGCTAATAAAAGATAGAAATGTCTACTATAAATTTTAATTTTTAATATTTCTGTAAATAAATCTTTAAATAAATATTTTGAATTTTTATAACTCATTATATTAAATATGATAAGTACAATAACTAAGTAGTAGTTTTTGTGGTTTCAGAATTTTATTTTTTTGTAATGGAAATTTTAAATATTAAAACTATATAAAATATATAATTAATATTATTTA
>NW_019384705.1:320507-395273 GCF_000671375.1 Centruroides sculpturatus | reverse complement strand
CTGTCTTATCTTAAATGCATTATTCCATAAAAAATTAATATTCCATGTATAGATACTTGTTATTCTATATGTTCAAAAATTATTGAAATAATTAGAAAAATTTATTTCTAGTTATTTCACAGCAATTTATTTCAATATTTGTTTAAAGAAGTAAATAGAATTTTGACACAAAGAAAATAAAATTTAATAAGATTATATATTTTTTTTGTTAAGTTTATACAAACAAATTAATATATTATTATATTACTTTTAAATAAGATTAAAATAGATAGGCCTAGATCTCATTTTGAAACTTACTTTATTTCTTACTTTCTTACAATAATAATTAATCTGACATTTGTATTTTGGAACTTAACCAAACCTTTGAAATGTTGTTTAAAAGGTAACTCTGTCGTTCAGTGCACTTTCCTATAATCATTTGTAATGTGTAGTATTCATGGAATGTGTTCTGCTTTAACTGCAGGACATCTTTCTATACAAATTGTACTTAAAGTTAATTAGAAACTTTTGACATTTTGCTATTTCATAGTTTCCCTAAAAGCAACCATTCTCCTAGAAAGCTATAATTCAACCAATATTGGCATATTGGATTTGTTCATTCATTCTATCATGTTAACCAATGCTATTATTGTCAGAAATACAGAGGAAAATTTGTTGGTACATTTGATACTGTCATGATTGTTAGTGACAAAAACAGCTGCTGTAATTACTCACTGGAAAATTACAACCAATTCTACCAATCACAATACTCTTTGACACTTTTTGGCATTGATCTATTTGGATGCTTTCCTCTCTTGAGAAATGATAATGGATTGGATTATATTCTCCATTGATCATATCTCCTGATATGCTGATTATTAAACTTGTTTGAACAAAGTAATGCTAATGTTTAATGTTAATTAATTTTTAAAAATTTGAAAAAGAAACAATTTATAATAAGAATTAAAATAGCAGAACTTTTATGTATTGAAAATATTGCCTGTTAACTGTAATTGAATACTTTAGTTTTGATACTTCTCTAATTATAATAATTATAGATTATAAATACAGCCATTATGGCTTATCATTATTCTCTAGTACCAAGCAATATTAAGTATTTTGTAAAAATGACAATTTTAAAAAGTTGTAATTTGTATAGTTATAATAATTTTTATAGCCACAATGTTAAAACTTTCATGTTTGTTGATATATCTATTTGAATGTATTTTGTAATTAAAATTAATCAAATTATTTGCTGTGATTACTTATCATACATAATGTGGATAATAATAATATATATTTTAAATAGTTGTTTCTGTCTAATATATAAAACTTATTCTACTATGATTAGAATTTAATTAATTACCAGATTTTAACTACATATATATATTTGCTTATTATTACTTAAAGCAAAATGAAATTTTAATACAAAAATCAATTGTATTTATGAAACTATATGCTTTTAATAGAGCATCTATTCCAATCACTTTATTATTTAAAAATAATTTTATCAGAATAATAATTGAAACATTGTTTAAGTAATACATTCAATTTTTTTTAAATAACTGATAAATAATAAAGCATAAAATAAAATATAAAAATTTAACATTAGTGTACAGAAATATTACAGTAAATAAAATTCTTCACATAGTTATATTAATATATATAAAAAACATTTAAATAATATTCATTGAATGTATCAAAAATATAATAATAATAATATTTATACAGTTAAAGTTGAATGTTTTTGATTCTATATTGCTATATTTATATATTTATAATTGTTTGCACAAGATTTAAAGCAAATAGTAATAATACTTTTTGTTGATATTGTATGTGTGTGTGCATATTGTACTGCGTAGAATTTCAATATAATAATATAAATTAATATAAATATGTATAATTAAAAAATGTTTTTCTTTTCAATTTTTTTATATATGAGAACAAATAATCATATAAAATATGCTTTAGTTTTAAATGTCAATGCTTATGCTTGATGATAATAATAGTAATTTAGTGATTTTAATTATTTAAAAATGAATTTCTTAAAGTCAAATTATAATAAATATTTTATATTAATACTATTTCCTCAAAATACCAGAAAATTTACCAAAAATAATTCATGATATTAAGCAGTTTGTTTAAAATATATACAGCAGTAAAATAATTACAGTACCGGTATTTTTAAAAGCACTTTTGCTCACAAACAACTCAAACTTTTTCAGTTTATGCTGTTCTAAAATGAATCAAATTCAAATTGGACTGCTTTGGTTGGATAGTTTAAATGTTTGAAAGAGTATATTTCTGTGGAAGCAATAGCATGGCTTTATATTTGAAAATATTTGAAATTTTGAACATGGAAGCATTGCACTCATTAAATATTTTAATATATAATGCCTCCACCAAGAATGAAATTTCTTGATTTTGTGGCATAAACACACTAATAAGTTACAGACTAATTTCTCTTCTAATTGTTATGGGTATCTTATAATTTTTATTTTAATAAATCAACAATATATTAAATTATAGTTTAGTAATTCACAAAAATTAAATAAAAATTAAATTCACAAAAATAATAAAAATTAACAACAAAAATTTATGTAACATAAATAACAAACATTATAATATTTGATAATATGGCTTTGTATATCTGATAATGAACTATATATACATTTTAAAATATTTCTAATTAATTATTCTTGCAACTGTACTAATAATAATTTATTTTTTTAGGGGTTGGTATTGTTTTAATTACTGTAAGTGGTATTGCTTGGAGGTTAACTTCACATGATGCACCATCTTGTCGAGCTATGTTGGGATTACAAACCAATGATCAAGAACCAAATAGACGTTTTGTGCCTCGAGTGCCACCTTATGGACGTCCTCCTCATCCATATGCTGGTAAGTTAATCATATGTAGTTAAAATGAAAAATTATTGCTAAATAAAATACATACAATTTCTGTTGCTAACTTTAAAACAACCATTTCAACACAACATTTAAATAAGAATAATAATTCAATTACTATATATATAACAAGACTATCAAATGATTATAATGGATATATAAGAAACATAAAACATAAAAATACAATATTAAAAATTAAATACAAAAATAAAAAAATAGATTTTTCAAACATGTTTTAGTATTACCAATAACATTTTCAAATTATAAAATGAAAACAAATATTTATTAAGCACAGAAGGTAAAACATGGAAAGGTTTGAACAACTCATTCAAAAGCTTTTATGAGAACAAATGATAGTGTGACACAAAATTAATATAAAGTAGTTACAATAAAAAAATACATATAGATGTAAATTCTACATTGAACAAAGAAATAAAAGTTATTTGTATTATTTGTATGTCATGATCTCAAATTTTTTTTAAATAAAATAACAGAGGTTATTTTATTTTTTAAAATTTCTCATTTTTATAGTAATATTTCAGAAATATTACTATAGAAATTTTAGGCAGAGCAAAAAATAAGTAAACTTGAATATAAAAATTTGTTCACATTTTCATTCTTCCTGCTCTCATTGAAAAGTCTATTATTCATTAAAACTTTCTGAAAATACTTATACAGTAGAGTGTCGATTTTCCGAATCAATTGGGGACTGGGGTTGTCCGGATAACTGATATTTCGGATAACCGATTTACGTACGAAAAAATAGTTTAACGTATCCAATGTCGAAATTTTTATCCGTTGCGTGTCACTTCGCGTTGAATTTTCATCGATGAACAAAGACTATTGTATCATTAAAAATTATTTTTTTATTTTGTACAAACAAAATAAATATATTGAAAAATATAAAAATAATAAAAAATTATACTTCAGATGTTAATTTAGTATCAAAAACGTAAAATATTTGAGTAGCCCAAGACATAGCCAAAGATTGAAGTGCCACAGCACTGGCAAAAATTTAAATTTGCCGACTGGAATTCTTTCGGATGATTGACTTTCGGAAAATCGACGCTCTACTGTATTTAAAATGTCTGAGTTATATTCTTAACATTATAATGACACTGTTTAAATCCAACAGCAACTAAGATTTACTGGCAATTTTAAAGTTTTAATTTTGTTTATATCCAACAAAGTCAATAAAATGACTTACGTAGTTCTGGCTCTAGGCCTTTCATTTATTGAAATAAAATTTATCAGTGCTACACTATAAAGAAATTATTTAATATAGTATATTTATCATCTGTTAATATATATATTGATCGATACTAGATAATTATAAACATCAGTATTATCTAGCTTGGGATCCAATAAAAAAATTGATGTGAAATTTGGAGGAAAATTTATTAGAACAACTAAAGAGATAATTTTGTGAAACAAAATTATCCCTTTAGTTGTTCTAATAAATTAGATTCAATTTCAGCCACCAAGGTGATGATGTTGTTTGCATGTACAGTACAGATGTTTTTTATATGCAAATTACAGCATCATTCGAATAATAGATGTCATTTCTACTCAGGCAATAAATACTTTAAATATTGCTAATAACTTTAACAGATTACAGTATAAGATATTATAAGATCCTATAAGATCATTGATTTTTCCGTTTTATCTGAATTACATGTTGTACGAGTCACTTAGATTTTACAAATATGTGAGCCGTTCACAGCCCGGCACATGTATTTGTAAAATCTAAGTGACTCGTACAACATGTAATTCAGATAAAACGGAAAAATCAATGATCTTATAGGGGGGTCGACTGTATTTGCTTAATAAAACTTTATTTACTACATGTTAATTGTAGCCACATCTATTGGAGAATGTTCATATATTTAAGAATTAGTTTCTGGATACAAATGTTGAAAGTGCTTCTGTTAATACTAAGGAACTTTATTAATGCTGAACTCAGTGAATTAGTATCCAGAAATTATATAAAGCTTGGCATGAGTTTTTAAATTTAACTTTTTTATTTAAGAATTATTTTATTATTTCTTACATTTTCTCTTGCTCCATTTTATATTACTATATATGGAAAAGTATTTCTTATATATTGTTTAACATTCAAGTGACTGAAATTAAGTTATTTCTTTATTTTTTTGTTCGAAAAATTGTCTTTTATACATTCTGTACAACATAGGGAAGACAATTTTCAGAGAATATAAAAAAAATAGTTACAAATTTTTACTACCTTGCTTTTAGTCTATGCCAGGGATGGCAAACTTATGGCATATGTGCTTGATGTGGCATGTAATGGGAAATAATCTGGCATGTAAAGTATCATATCACTTTGATTTATCATATGTCTTTTTCAATCATCCTTTTGGTTTATCACCCAATTATCCTTTTTCAATCAGCTTTTTTGCATTTATTCTAATTAAAGTGTATTTGTTTAATTTCTTTAAATATCATTATTTAAAGTCTAAAATCTTAGTATGCATAACATCTTTAAGGCTAAGTATGCTTATAATATGGCATACAGGCTCAAAAAGGTTTGCCATCCCTGGTCTATGCTATTTATTTGCCCTTATAAATTTTTAAGAAAGGCATTGATACCATAGCATCTTCCCTGAAAACTTAATTTTTACATATTTTATTAAATGCAATATATATTTTTATTATACCTTTTCATGTTTGCTTTTTCATTGTGCTTGAACAATTAATGGATAGTTTTAGTAGAAATGGTCAGATGGCATTGACAATGAATTGTTAATTGCATTATAATATAATACATAATTCATAATTATATTTATAATATAGTTTGTAATTTAGAGTTGTAAGTTGTATTACAATTTATAATTTTAGATCTACAGAATTATTCTAATTATCTAATTCTAATTCAGCAGAATTATAAATTGTATTGTAATTTATTACTTTGTAAATTTCTACTATAAATGTTACTAAGTGTACCAGTATTCATTATATCTTCAGAATAGTTTTTTAACTTAAAATTTGATTAAGAAATGGTGTGACAGAATTTTGATATGTGTCATATTACACACATTACAATATAGATTTTATTATGTTGAAACAGTAATAAATCAATTTATAATATGATTGGCTTTTACATCCAAAATTAAGATAGTTTACATCATTATATAGGACGGGAATAAGGTATAAATTCAGTTTAATGATATTAATGTTAATACTAATATTGTTCTATTCTAAAAGTGTTCTTGAAGAATTTAATTTTATTAAGTATATGTTTAACATAAATTCTGTTAGACTGTATTTGATTGATCAAAACCAAAATATATAAAAGACTAAAACTTGACTTAATTTCACAGTTACTAAGTAATTTGGATTAAAGATAGGTAGTTAAGTTGCTATCTTGTATTAAATTAATGATTATATTAATTTTATGAATTAAATAAAATAAGTTAGACCAGGGGTCAGCTACCTATGGCATGCATGCTAAACATGGCACTTTGGGATGATTTTAGTGGCACTCTGATTGAATGGATATGTAGTAAAAACAAGCATTTATTTATTGTGACATTGTCACAATGCTAGGCTGCAATTTTTAATCATATTTTTAATTTATTTAGTTTTAAAAAACACATGCTCTCCACCTCAAATTAGTACTGTAGAGTCTTGTCTAGGATTTCTCTAATTGGATTCTGGGATCCTGGCTGTTTTTGTAACCTGGGAAATTCTTTTCATTCTGGAAAATCCTACAAATTTCTTAAAAAGTTCATTTTTTATTTATTTTGTGTTTAGATTGAGGAAATTTTGCAAATAGAAAGTATAATTAACTCACAAACTATCAGAATATATTTGTACAGTAATACCCCAAACTTACGCGATAGGTGGGACTGAGCAATAACAGCATAAGTCGAATTCGCGTAAGTCGGGGTATAATTTCTTAATTTGTGTAAAATCCAAGTCAGGTGTACGTAAGGTAATAAATGTTTTCGTTAATCTTATCTCGTCTTTTGATTTGTTGATTGTTACAAGAAATCAGCATATAGTCTCTCGAGTCTCCGTAGATATAACAAATACAGAAATAAATAACACAAAATAAATTGTAGTTATGTGTCGATTCCATGCAACACGTCCGAACATGTAAGCTGAACAATAGTATGGGGGGGAATGAGTAATCAAGAGTTGTGTGGCGCTCAAACAAAAGACGAATCGACGAGATTTGAAAATCGCGTAACTCCGGGTTTGCATAAGTCGAGGTATTACTGTATTTATTAATTTTAAGCCTGCTTATTAGTTTTTTAAATTTTTGCATGTTATGGTGTGTCAGATTGTTAATAATCAATATGTAGCCTATTTATGGCGGAACTCTGAAAATTCTTTACTTGTCAGAATCTGTAATATCTTGAATAATTGCGCTGGTGCTGTCTTAATTTTTAACCATGCCCAGTAGCTTCAATAACTGCATTATGTAAGGTTGTGCAAATTGAGCAAGGATACAAATGAGTATGAAGTATTCAAGTGGGAAGTTTTTCTTCATAAACCTGATTATTAGAACCAAACAAAAGAATTATTGGGCTATGAGCTTGATGCTGCTATTAAAGCAGCTGAGGTAGACAAATCAAGAATACTAGATAGCAAAAGAAGTACTGCAACGCATCTCGAAAACAAACTAGAAATCTTTGAAGATTCAGGTGAAAAACACGTAACATCTGTCTTCTCTTAAATGCATTAAAGACGATTCCACCCTCATCAATTGAATTGGAAAGGGCATTCTCGGTAGTAGGACTTTTCATTACTAAAATAAAAATCAGATTGAGTGATTGGAGTATTGACTCTCTTTGCTTTTTAAAATCTTATAAAAATTTACAATAATATCTTGTATTATGTTTTATTTAAAAAACAAAAATACCTTCTAAGTTAGAAGTTTGATCTAAGTTTTTTTTTTTTTTTTTGTAAGCAGTTTTTAACAAACTTTAATAAATTTTTCTACTTGTGAAAATTTCTATGTAATTCAAAGGTAATTTTAATACATATTTTACACAGCATTATTAATTATTATTATTTTGGAGGTTGCAGAATGTATTAAATACTTAAAAAAATGAAAAATAATTATATCATTCAATTTCAAGATTTATTTCATATCTTAAAAATAATTAATTATATCCTGGGATTTCCCAGGATCCCGGGAAATACAGTAGTTCACTTTTTTCCGAAATCTTGGGATAAGCAAAGAACCAGAAAGTGAGAAACCCTAGTCTTTGTACCTTTATGTCATACTTTTCTGTTAGCAATTGAGTCATGTTAGTTATCTATCTTAACTTTTTTCAGAGGAAAAGTTTTGAATTGAAATAACATGACTTTCGTTTTGCACAGAAGTTCATATACAGTGGAACCTCAGTATACGACCTTAATCAGTTCCTGATGTTTGGACTTTTACCTAATAGGACATATACCAAACCAATCTTTCCCATAAGAAGTAATGTAAAAATGATTAATCCATTCTCATGTAAAAAAAAACCCTCTTGATATGGTATATTAATTGGGTTGTAAAATAATTTAAACACTGAGCACATTAATAAAAAATAAATTTTATTATAGATTCTTAAAGTTATTACAGTATATTGTATTATATTATTTAAATCATTAAGTCAAAATCAAATCAAATCAAATTCTCCTTAACTCCTTTTGCAACGTTAGCAGATTTAATAATGTCTTTATTTTTCACAATTGTCGATATCGTCATTCTCGGAATACGGTATGCAACAGTTAAATCTCAAACATGCATGCCACCTTCATATTTCTCAACAATCTCTTTTTCCAGTTCCATTGTGATTCTAGTCATTTTTTCAGTTTTCTGTTGCTTTTCATTTGCCTTTTTGCAATTCATGATTAATAAAAATAATAAAATTTTACTTACAAATTAAAATCAGAAGAAATTTAACAAAGTTATAAACTGTGGCATCGCAAACGTCTAGTCTGGTCTAGTACACTGATAGTGCTACTCGTTCATAGATGGCGTGTATAATTGAATTAAGTCGTATATCGAACAAAAGTCGTATACTGAGCAAAATTTGTTTCGTCCAAACAGGACATATTCTGAATTGGACATATTCTAAAGCAGACATATACCGAGGTACCACTGTATAGTTAATCAGGCCTTCTGCCCCTAAGCTTTCTATATGTGGTCTTGACTTTCATGTATCTAACTCCATTCTTGAGATTAAAGAAGGACAGATGAATGGATGACAGTGGGAATTTATAGGTCTACAATTTTTTCAAATTAAGGCCCAATTATGTTTTAATTATTAATTACACATTTAAATGGAAGTCATATATCAGTGTAGGCCATGGTACATTAAAAACTTATCACTTGTGCTGTAATATAAATATACAAGCATGTGTTTACAATCCATGTCACCATCTGCATGTTGTGTATGCACTTCACATGTAATAACGTAATTCAATAACAACTTAACTTCAAAATTATTTTTGAAGTCTATTATAACCAGACCAGACCATTTTGTAATATATATATATATATAACAAAATTAGAATACTTGGAATAATACTATAACTTTGGTTCAGCACAACTCTGCTGAATGATTGCCTACCTCTGATTTAGACTATTTTGACAAAAATAAAGTTTGATCTGGTACAAGACTTTAATGCATCTGCACAGTAAACCTGTGCAGATTCATTGCTGATTACACTATCAAAATCTTCAATCTTCACCTCCAGACTAATTAATTTAAGATATCACAAATCACTCACTGTGCTGACTGGAAACAATTTCACACCCATGGGCATCCACGGTTCTCAGCCAACTAGAGTTTTTACTACACACACACACACACACACACACACACACACACACACACACACACACACAAATAAATAAATTAATTAATTAGATTCTAGCCCAATAGCTAATCCAGTTTTATCATTTAATCTTTAGAATAATTCAGGCTTAGTTGGTTATATGTATTTATTGAATTTGATCTAGTTATTCTTACATTTAGGAAGCTGAAGGACCCATTGTCTCCTTGCTCTTCTATATGATATTTAAAAATATATTCTATTTTGAATCCTTGTTCTATTGTCTGAAGAAGCTTGAGTAATCAAGCAAAAAACATTTGCTTAAACAATTTCTATAATATGCTTTATATTTTCTCATTAAATTTATAATATTTTTTTAGTAATATCAGCTCAAGTGTTTATTTTAAAATTTGTTCACAGTTTCCAGTGTGTGTGTACCACTATACAAATTTAGCATTGACCAAAATTTAAATAATATCAGTTTGTTATCAATGTGCAAAAAGTTTTTTATTTCTTTTGTATTTATTAAATATTAAATTTTTTTTTTCAAAAACAGTTTATATATGGTATAGTTCATTTTCAAAGTTAACAACAAATTCGGCAATTGCTTCTCCACTACTTGGAACAACAACAAAGATATCCTTTCAGAATGAATAGTAAAATAATAAAATTAAAGCATATAAAAATAAAATTTATATTAGTTTAATAAGTTATTAATAACAATGATTTAGTAAAGCAAAATAAAAAATAACTATATTTTGGAAAAGCAGCTGTTCATATCAGTAAAGAAAATAAAAAGTTATAACTTTTGTTTCATGTTTTGTTAAAATAAAAGCAATGACATTTGGAAAGTTATAAAATTAAGTTTTAGTACATATTAGTAAGTTTAGTTATTATTTACAGTATATTATTATTATATAAATAGTTATTATATTAGAATTATTTATCATACTGTTATTTTTTTTATAAAAATTTATTGTATTTAGTATAATGAGTTTTTTCTGAAATTTTAATATTTATTTTTTTATTTCTATAAAAAATAGAAATTCTATTTAAAATGAAATCTAAAATAAAAATTATATTCATAAATAGAAAACATTATTTTATTTAGTTTTAATTCACTTATTATTGGTTAGAGTATATTCTCAGGTCTTTGCATTATGAGATTTTTATGAGTGAACTATATTGTAAAAAATTCCAAAAAAAATTATAGAAAAAAGATAATGAAAAAAGCAACATATTTTAACTGTTTTCTTATAATTCTTCTTGTAACTTAAATTTTATTCATAGCAGTTAATAGTTTTATAATTTAAATTTTCCAGAAGTAAAATGGGCTATTTAGTAGATGCATGATTGAGAATATATTTCCTGAACTTATTTAATTAAAACTTTAATGTTTTTCTTGCTTTCCCAGTATAAAATTTTAAATACATTTTAAGATTTAAAAAAAATATTTTTAATTAAAAAAATTAATTCTTCGTTATAGTTTCCTCCAAAATTCACTTTTAAAATATTAGAGAATTTTAATTGTTTAAAAAATTATTTTTAATGTCAAAAAATATATTTTTATTTTAAAATATTTTATTATATAATATTTGTTTATATTTTAGTATTTTGCTTATTAAAGTATTTAAATTAATGTATTTTACTTATGAATATTAATTATGAAAAGTTTTTGAGTCAAGAATGTAAGATTTTCATTGTAAAATTGAAATAAATTGTGCTATATCTGAAAAATTTAAATTGTTAAAAATAATATATTTATTTTTAACAATTTAAGCTTTAAAGAAACTTAAATTTTATTAGTTTTCCAGTAATAGAACTTGAAATATTATGAATTATAGATTTATTTTAATAAAGAATACATTTTAGATATTGACAAGTTTTTGTATCATTATTGATGATAAATAATTTATTTGTTACAAATTTATACAAACTTACTATTATCTTCCTTAAATATTTATTTTCTTATATGATTCTAAAATTAACAATTTATTTAATGCAGTTTTAAAATAATTTATTACAATCCATGCAACACTGCATATATAACATTTTTCATTTTTATTTAATATTTATTGTAAAAATTCTTTAAAGCAGCATAATTGAAATAATCATAATTTGTTGCTTACAAATTCCATAACTTAAAATAAAGAATTAATTTTGCCTTCAGCTATTTTGATTTACATTTTATATTAACTCTTAAAGTGAAAAAAAAACTTCAACTCTAATAAAAACACAAAGTACCATCAAAATAAACATCTGAAATTTTTGAAGATATTGTTGACTTTTGTATTTTTATTAAACTTTATGTTGTTTTTGAAAGTTCTGTTCATATTTTTTAACTTCATATGTATTCAAAAATTAAATATATTGTTCAATTAAAATTTTAAAATGAAAAACTTAAAACAAATTTTAATTTTTACCATTATCATTAGTTTTGCTTTTTTTAAAAATCAAATAATTGAGATTTAATAATGTAAAATGCAAATTTCCATCAATTTATTGCATATATCAATTTAACATTTTACAAAATATTTCAATCAGTGTATACAATTTATTGATAAAAATAAATTTTTCAATTCTGAAACAATTTCAATATTTTATGACTATTATTATTTTCCAATATTCAATTTAATTAAAAAATATTAATCTATTAATTTTGTTTAATTTTCTTTTCCAAATATTATTTTAATAACATTAAGTAAAAGTGAACAAATTTTCTAAATGACTTTTATTAATATGTTGGATGAAGTCAAGATTTAATTTAAGATTTTGAAAAATATGCTATTATTGTAAATTTTAATCAATCTATAATTATTTTTGGATGATGTCTTTAATTCTAGCAAAAATTTAGTTTAATTGAAAAATTAATATTTTTATACTTAATACATTTGATTTATTTCAAGTTAAAATATTTAGTATTTATATAATTTGTTAAATATTGTGAAACCTAATAAGTTTAACTGCCTAAAAATCTGATTTAACACTACAATTTTTGATCTAAAATAATATCAGTCCCTTCAATATTTGTCAAATTAGGTTGGATTTCCCAAGTTAAGATTCTTATTTTGTCAGTATTTTATTTTTTCCAACAACCAACCCTCTGCTCTTTTAAATTTACTCTATTTCTTTTTAGTTGTTTCTTTCTGGATCTCCCTTGTGATATTTTCACATTTTATCTGTCAAGATTTTGTAGTTTCTCACAGTATCCATTCTAAAATGCTTATTTCTACTAGAGTGTAATTCATTTCTTATTGTTCTCTGTTACTGCAATTTGTAGTTTCTTTTGTAAAATATATTTATTTATTTATTTTAAATTATGTAGTTTTTAAATTGTTATATACTGAAATATTTTATTAATTCTGGCTGTATCTGATTGATTAAAGTATTTTTTTCCTCAGAACAATTTAATATCAAATAGAAACTGCATGATTTAGTGATTGTATAGATAAATGCATGTGTAATATTCACCAACAATTTATTAAAAATATTTAAGTGTATCAATTAATAAACTCCAAATACCTTTAAAATGCAGTCTATTTTAAAAACTTATCGAACGTTTTCGGTCAGATTAACAGAATTTAAATTGGCCAAACGGAAATTCCAAAATGTTATATAATCTTCTCATATTCAATTGAAAATAGAAGACATCTAAAATATGCAGAAGCCTGGCACATTTACAAATACAGAGAAAAAGGGCAAAATATAAATTTTCGAGAATCAAACAAAATAGCATCAGATATGAGAAGATTATAGAACGTTTTGGAATTTCCGTTTGGCAAATTTAAATTCTGTTAGTTCAATCCTGAAGAAGGTCTGTTAATCTGACCGAAAATGTTTGATAAGTTTTTAAAACAGACTGCATTTTAAAGGTATTTGGAGTTTATTAATTGATTATAGTAATGCAGGTAGAGATATAAATATTTAAATATATATAATTTGTTATTTTTATTGTTTCATTCATCAGTTTTTCTTTAAGTATATACCTTCTTACAGAAATAAGATTAAAATTCTATTTGAAATATTTGAATTAATCTGCTTTAAAATCTTATTTCAAACTGAATAAATGACATCTTGCAATTATGTATTGTTGTTTCTTCTAAGTAAAAAAAACTGTGCATTTCATATTGTTGCATTTAATCCATTTTTATGAGAAGTTTATTTTCTTAAAATTGTACTTATTTTTGTTTTTAAAAGGCAATGAATTTTTTGTTTTATTAGTTGTTTATATTTTTTGTCTGTCAGTAATAGTAGTTATATTTTGAATAATTTGTAATATAAATTACTTTTATAGAGGATCAATAAATATTTTTTCATAGTGATGTGTAACTATTTATTACGTTATGCATATTTATTTTTAAGAAATTTTTATTTTAAGAAAGCTTATTTTAAACATTTTAAGAAATATTTTTATAAATGAATAAAATGTATATTTTGTAAATTATACAGCTTTTTCTATAGTAATTGCATATAAACAATACAGAAACTGGATAACAATGTTGAAGGAAAAACAAAATCTTTCTCTAGCATGGATATCTCTATATGAAGTTCAGCAATAAATACTACATGTAACATTATCAACTAATCAGATGACTTTTCTTTTAGATTACAACATTTGATTCACCTGTGTTCTTTTTCAAACATATTTAACCTAATGATGATTGCTAAAGTTATCAAAAATGTTTATCATTAAATATTTTTTGTTTTGCTGGAGTTTTTGGTTTGTTTTGTTTTTTCTTCAATATAGTAATTATTCATGAAAATATGGCATTAGCACTATATTTTTGGTGCTAATTTTTCAAAATACTTAAAAACATAAGTATTCTGTTTGCCTGAAGAAGATAAATTGTAATTTCATCTTTCTAGCATAAGTAATTTGCACTAGAAACATAAAATATTTGCAAATATAAAATACATAAAGTAAAATTATATGTGTTTTTAAGTTATTTTGAAAATTTAACATAAGAAAGACAGTTTTTTAAGTTTATAATAATAGTTTACAATTTTATTTTTTATTCATATGTGCCTAAGGCAATATCATTCACCAAGCAAAGCCATTCCATTAATATAATAAACAATTAAAAAAACTCCATTAAGTACTAACAATATTATAAAGTAATTTTTTATCAGTACGATTTTAGAGACGAGACTATATTTTGTCTCTAAAATCGTACTGATGTCAACAGCTGATGTCAACATCTTAGAGATATGAAAGGGTATATGTCAGGCATTGCAATTTGGCAGAGATTTGGTGCCCAAATCATGCACACATAAAATAAACCAGACTTGTAAGTAGTCAGGGGACAGAGAACTGGGTCAAAAGAAAATATGACATGCTGAGACTGTTTCTACAAACAGGCACAAGTGTGAGATTTGTTCATGCATTGCTTGCACTCTCCAAGACATAGTCTCATCCCAAAAACGGCTTTACCATTTTATTTGTTATATAAATAAAGTAAAACCTCACTAAAAAAAGGTTAAGAGATAAAAAAAATTTCAAGTTCTAAGTTAATGAGTTTAATATTTAACATTTTCTCAATTTTTCTGAGGTCTTAAATTTTCCATTATGAAGCCATTTCTCTAGAATCTGCTCATAGGATTATCACAAAATTGTATACAGTTTATGGTGGTTTTCATTGCATTGTCAATGTGCCTCATGTCCCAATCAGAATGCCAGTAACATACTGGGGTGCAACAGTGGCCAAGCGGTCTTTATACCCTGAACACTGGGAGTTCGGTTGTGGGTTCTCGCCTCGCTCGAACAGGCTAGCCACATGGAGTTTTCTCCATGTATGTAATGCCTAAATAGGGGCCGGTTTCCCTTAAAAGACCTCCTGGAAGGCATCCCACCTAGGCAGATTGTCCAAGTGTTGCATTGCCATAACTTAACAAACAAACAGTAGCATACTGTATCACTAAAAAGATGTTGACACAAAGTTGTAATGGCACAATGTTGTGTTTGACATGGAGCTGTAGTGTTTATCTTAATTTTCTGTATTAAAACAGAATATAAGAAAAAATAAAGAAAGCATTCTTCATTTAATTTATAATACAGTATATAAATAATTCTTATTTTTAATTATAAAAAATTTTAAGGTTTTTTTTTTTTGTTATTGAAATTAATTATTAAACATTTTTGTTTCTAAATAAACAAACACGATAAGAAAAGATAATATACAGTACTCTATTATTCTAACTATTGTAACAAATTTTAGAAATTTATTTGAAAAATTTTATAAATGTTGTTTAGTTTGTTGCATGTTTCGTTTGTAAACAAATAAGTTTATTTGACAGCATATTATAAAACTGAATGTTAATTCAAATTTAATGATAAAATATTGATGAAATAATAAATATATAGTGTAATCATAATTTAAGTTTCACTCTGAACCCTTTATAAAATGAAAACTACAGGACCAAACGTTTCTAAACCTGTAAAGTATTATAAAGAAGATTATGAGATTTCTGAAAAGACTGAAAAAAAATAATTAGTTAAAAAGTCACCATCAGGGGAACAATGGTGCTTGATGAACACCCCCCCTTGTTATGCAAACTCATATGATTTTACTGTGAAAGCACTGTTTTTTGCTACATCTGACATTTGTCATAACTGATAGATATGATTCACCGGCATATAACATTCTGGCTGATATGCTTTGAGCTACTGTGGAGAACACAATATTGCACTTTAACCTGGTTGCAGGAAATGGTGGACAGCACATTGAACATGTACTGCCATGACTGTTATTTGTAAAATGTATGTTGTCAATACAAGGAATAAACCTTGATTTTTTTCCCCCCTGGTGGTGATTTCAAACTAATAATTTTTTTTGCAGATTATGAAATCCTGTGTCCTCTTTTATAATATTTCCAGATTAGGAAACATTTGGTCCAGTAGTTTTCATTTTATAGGGAGTTCAAAATAAAACTTAAATTATGATTACCCTGTATTTTAAAACTAATATGTTATCATATTGTCATACTTATAAATACAGCTTTTTCTATAGTAATTGCATATAAACAATACAGAAACTGGATAACAATGTTGAAGGAAAAACAAAATCTTTCTCTAGCATGGATATCTCTATATGAAGTTCAGCAATAAATACTACATGTAACATTATCAACTAATCAGATGACTTTTCTTTTAGATTACAACATTTGATTCACCTGTGTTCTTTTTCAAACATATTTAACCTAATGATGATTGCTAAAGTTATCAAAAATGTTTNTATTGCTGGTTTTAGGTAATTACTTATTTATGTATTGAATTCTATACCAGTAATATCGTAGTGATTGCATTTTAATTTGTTTGGAAAAATTTATTACAGTAATACCCCGAACTTACGCGATAGGTGGGACTGAGCAATAACCGCGTAAGTCGGGGTATAATTTCTCAATTTGTGTAAACTTTAAGTCAGATGTATGTAAGCTAATAAATGTTCCTGTTAATCTTATCTCATCTTTTGATTCGTTTACAGTTACAAGAATTCACCACATAGAGTCTCTTAAGTCTCTGTAGATATAACAAACACAGAAATAAATAACACAAAATAAATTGTAGCTATGCGTCGATTCCACTCAACACGTCCGAACATGTAAGCTGAACAATAGTGTGGGGAAGTGAGTAATCGAGAGTTGCGTGGCACTCAAACAAAAGACGAATTGACAAGATTTGAAAATCGCGTAACTCCGGATTCGCGTAAGTTGGGGTAGCGTAAGTCGAGGTATTACTGTATATAATAAATTTGTAAAGTTGAAGAATTTTAGCATTGTTTTTTCTGGAAAATATGAAGTATATGATTCTTTATTCACTCAAAGTTGAAGTCAAGTCAAAGTTGAAATTTTTATTTCTGTATTTCAAAAGTAATTGTCATGTTTGATAAGATTTTGATTTTATGTTGTAAAATGTCTTTAATCATATAATCTTGATTATTTTTCCTTAGGCTTCTATAGAATTAATCTCCACAGAAATTAATAATTGTGTTTATCTTACTGCCAATATATTTAATATTTTTTTGCTTTAATAAAATAAAATTAAAATGTAAACTTAAAATTTAAACATAAATATTTGTATGAAAACACATTCCTACATAAGATCAGAATTTTTTAAGTAAAATGTTAAGGTTTTTGAAAATATAGCAATGAGAAAATATTTATTCTGTACATGTATTTTTAGTGATGTATCTTTCAGAATTGTTTATATAATAAATTCATTGAAATCCATAGAGATTTCTATTTTTGTCTGTAATAGTCGTATAGAAGATGAACGTCATATTAGCATGAATATTTGCACAGTTGGCAAGATCATTTTCCTGAATATATATTGTAATATNGGAGTTTATTAATTGATTATAGTAATGCAGGTAGAGATATAAATATTTAAATATATATAATTTGTTATTTTTATTGTTTCATTCATCAGTTTTTCTTTAAGTATATACCTTCTTACAGAAATAAGATTAAAATTCTATTTGAAATATTTGAATTAATCTGCTTTAAAATCTTATTTCAAACTGAATAAATGACATCTTGCAATTATGTATTGTTGTTTCTTCTAAGTAAAAAAAACTGTGCATTTCATATTGTTGCATTTAATCCATTTTTATGAGAAGTTTATTTTCTTAAAATTGTACTTATTTTTGTTTTTAAAAGGCAATGAATTTTTTGTTTTATTAGTTGTTTATATTTTTTGTCTGTCAGTAATAGTAGTTATATTTTGAATAATTTGTAATATAAATTACTTTTATAGAGGATCAATAAATATTTTTTCATAGTGATGTGTAACTATTTATTACGTTATGCATATTTATTTTTAAGAAATTTTTATTTTAAGAAAGCTTATTTTAAACATTTTAAGAAATATTTTTATAAATGAATAAAATGTATATTTTGTAAATTATACAGCTTTTTCTATAGTAATTGCATATAAACAATACAGAAACTGGATAACAATGTTGAAGGAAAAACAAAATCTTTCTCTAGCATGGATATCTCTATATGAAGTTCAGCAATAAATACTACATGTAACATTATCAACTAATCAGATGACTTTTCTTTTAGATTACAACATTTGATTCACCTGTGTTCTTTTTCAAACATATTTAACCTAATGATGATTGCTAAAGTTATCAAAAATGTTTATCATTAAATATTTTTTGTTTTGCTGGAGTTTTTGGTTTGTTTTGTTTTTTCTTCAATATAGTAATTATTCATGAAAATATGGCATTAGCACTATATTTTTGGTGCTAATTTTTCAAAATACTTAAAAACATAAGTATTCTGTTTGCCTGAAGAAGATAAATTGTAATTTCATCTTTCTAGCATAAGTAATTTGCACTAGAAACATAAAATATTTGCAAATATAAAATACATAAAGTAAAATTATATGTGTTTTTAAGTTATTTTGAAAATTTAACATAAGAAAGACAGTTTTTTAAGTTTATAATAATAGTTTACAATTTTATTTTTTATTCATATGTGCCTAAGGCAATA
Source organism: Centruroides sculpturatus (assembly GCF_000671375.1). Classification (NCBI taxonomy): domain Eukaryota; kingdom Metazoa; phylum Arthropoda; class Arachnida; order Scorpiones; family Buthidae; genus Centruroides; species Centruroides sculpturatus. Next base: position 376,100 of record NW_019384705.1, on the reverse strand, counting down.
TCATTCACCAAGCAAAGCCATTCCATTAATATAATAAACAATTAAAAAAACTCCATTAAGTACTAACAATATTATAAAGTAATTTTTTATCAATACGATTTTAGAGACGAGACTATATTTTGTCTCTAAAATCGTACTGATGTCAACAGCTGATGTCAACATCTTAGAGATATGAAAGGGTATATGTCAGGCATTGCAATTTGGCAGAGATTTGGTGCCCAAATCATGCACACATAAAATAAACCAGACTTGTAAGTAGTCAGGGGACAGAGAACTGGGTCAAAAGAAAATATGACATGCTGAGACTGTTTCTACAAACAGGCACAAGTGTGAGATTTGTGCATGCATTGCTTGCACTCTCCAAGACATAGTCTCATCCCAAAAACGGCTTTACCATTTTATTTGTTATATAAATAAAGTAAAACCTCACTAAAAAAAGGTTAAGAGATAAAAAAAATTTCAAGTTCTAAGTTAATGAGTTTAATATTTAACATTTTCTCAATTTTTCTGAGGTCTTAAATTTTCCATTATGAAGCCATTTCTCTAGAATCTGCTCATAGGATTATCACAAAATTGTATACAGTTTATGGTGGTTTTCATTGCATTGTCAATGTGCCTCATGTCCCAATCAGAATGCCAGTAACATACTGGGGTGCAACAGTGGCCAAGCGGTCTTTATACCCTGAACACTGGGAGTTCGGTTGTGGGTTCTCGCCTCGCTCGAACAGGCTAGCCACATGGAGTTTTCTCCATGTATGTAATGCCTAAATAGGGGCCGGTTTCCCTTAAAAGACCTCCTGGAAGGCATCCCACCTAGGCAGATTGTCCAAGTGTTGCATTGCCATAACTTAACAAACAAACAGTAGCATACTGTATCACTAAAAAGATGTTGACACAAAGTTGTAATGGCACAATGTTGTGTTTGACATGGAGCTGTAGTGTTTATCTTAATTTTCTGTATTAAAACAGAATATAAGAAAAAATAAAGAAAGCATTCTTCATTTAATTTATAATACAGTATATAAATAATTCTTATTTTTAATTATAAAAAATTTTAAGGTTTTTTTTTTTTGTTATTGAAATTAATTATTAAACATTTTTGTTTCTAAATAAACAAACACGATAAGAAAAGATAATATACAGTACTCTATTATTCTAACTATTGTAACAAATTTTAGAAATTTATTTGAAAAATTTTATAAATGTTGTTTAGTTTGTTGCATGTTTCGTTTGTAAACAAATAAGTTTATTTGACAGCATATTATAAAACTGAATGTTAATTCAAATTTAATGATAAAATATTGATGAAATAATAAATATATAGTGTAATCATAATTTAAGTTTCACTCTGAACCCTTTATAAAATGAAAACTACAGGACCAAACGTTTCTAAACCTGTAAAGTATTATAAAGAAGATTATGAGATTTCTGAAAAGACTGAAAAAAAATAATTAGTTAAAAAGTCACCATCAGGGGAACAACGGTGCTTGATGAACACCCCCCCTTGTTATGCAAACTCATATGATTTTACTGTGAAAGCACTGTTTTTTGCTACATCTGACATTTGTCATAACTGATAGATATGATTCACCGGCATATAACATTCTGGCTGATATGCTTTGAGCTACTGTGGAGAACACAATATTGCACTTTAACCTGGTTGCAGGAAATGGTGGACAGCACATTGAACATGTACTGCCATGACTGTTATTTGTAAAATGTATGTTGTCAATACAAGGAATAAACCTTGATTTTTTTCCCCCCTGGTGGTGATTTCAAACTAATAATTTTTTTTGCAGATTATGAAATCCTGTGTCCTCTTTTATAATATTTCCAGATTAGGAAACATTTGGTCCAGTAGTTTTCATTTTATAGGGAGTTCAAAATAAAACTTAAATTATGATTACCCTGTATTTTAAAACTAATATGTTATCATATTGTCATACTTATAAAATAGATCAAAACTGCATAATATATAGTTTTAAAAAATATAAATATTAGTATAGAAAACCATTTTAAAACTTAAATTACATCAATGTTATAGTGCATACATACATCTAATCTTTTAATATTCAGTTTTCTTTTGATATATTAACAACAATTTTTATTTATTGAAAAATTTATAATGAATGTAAGAGAATGCCATATAACTAATTTTATTATATTTTTTCTCTTTTATATACTGAATTTTATAATTGTATTTTTCCACATACATTGATACATTAGTGACCCACTAACAGATACATTTTTTTCACAAACATTATTAAACTAAAGCTTCAAAGTTAACTCAACTTTACTATATTTTCTGATTCAGTTTTCCTGTAAATCATGTTCTCATTTCTTCATGTAGACATTTCAATATCTGTTCTGTTTTTCAAAATCTTACTTGGCTGTGAAATTTTAAACTGTGCAGTAGTGTTTTGTTGACTCATTTTTGAATTATCATAGCATTCTAAAATTTCAAGTTTACTTTTGAGAGATAAATCTTTGCATTTCTTATTTGCTTCTTTAATTATGCTAAGAGGTATGGTGCAGTGTTGCACTTTAATTAAATAGTAATGAAGATCACAGTCTTGACAACAGCGAACAGCTTGCTCATAAATTACAAGTCTCGGAAATCAAAATTTAAAATGTAGTACTATATGTAGTATTGAGTGCAATATTAAAACAAATACTTAACATATTATGAGTAAACATCTTTTTACAATTGAATATTTAATTTAAATTGATTTTAACCATTGTTCTAATGTTTTTATTGGTATGACATAGGTTATAACTATTATTATCTGTTTTGTCAGTTAGCTGTTATTAACTGTTTAAGTAAATTCAAACTTATCATTAATAACATAATAATTATAAGTAAATTTCTTATTACAGTAAGCAAAACTTTTCTAATATTTTTAATTCATACATTTTGGGACAAGTTGATTTTAATAGTATTAGATAAGTGATAATATCTATAATTACTATAAGTAGCACCTACTCTAATAATATATTAAGAATTAATTCTAGTGCATTTCTGTAAACTAAAATTTGTAAAGCATAAAAGGTTTTTTATTGCTTTCCTTGCAGCATTTATGAATTGAAAAATAATAAAGTGAAATACTGGTGTACATTAGAAAAATCATATTTTAAAGAAGATAAGAATCCAAATGTAAAAAGATTTTAGTTTGATAAGTAAATAAGTAATTACCTAAAACCAGCAATAATTCTCTTCAAAATGAACATTTTCTTCTGTTTTTAACAGTCATCATCAGATTTTCATGCATTCAAGAGGGAAACAGCCATCAAGTTTAAAGAAATGGATTCATTGGTGGCTGTATGGAGGGCAATATTTTGACGTAAAATAGATGGTCATCAAGTTTGTCTGCATAATTTATATAAGCATTGAATTTTTTAAAATGCATGGAAACCTGATGATGATTGTTAAAAATGGAAGAAAATGTTCATTTTGAAGAGAATTATTGCTGGTTTTAGGTAATTACTTATTTATGTATTGAATTCTATACCAGTAATATCGTAGTGATTGCATTTTAATTTGTTTGGAAAAATTTATTACAGTAATACCCCGAACTTACGCGATAGGTGGGACTGAGCAATAACCGCGTAAGTCGGGGTATAATTTCTCAATTTGTGTAAACTTTAAGTCAGATGTATGTAAGCTAATAAATGTTCCTGTTAATCTTATCTCATCTTTTGATTCGTTTACAGTTACAAGAATTCACCACATAGAGTCTCTTAAGTCTCTGTAGATATAACAAACACAGAAATAAATAACACAAAATAAATTGTAGCTATGCGTCGATTCCACTCAACACGTCCGAACATGTAAGCTGAACAATAGTGTGGGGAAGTGAGTAATCGAGAGTTGCGTGGCACTCAAACAAAAGACGAATTGACAAGATTTGAAAATCGCGTAACTCCGGATTCGCGTAAGTTGGGGTAGCGTAAGTCGAGGTATTACTGTATATAATAAATTTGTAAAGTTGAAGAATTTTAGCATTGTTTTTTCTGGAAAATATGAAGTATATGATTCTTTATTCACTCAAAGTTGAAGTCAAGTCAAAGTTGAAATTTTTATTTCTGTATTTCAAAAGTAATTGTCATGTTTGATAAGATTTTGATTTTATGTTGTAAAATGTCTTTAATCATATAATCTTGATTATTTTTCCTTAGGCTTCTATAGAATTAATCTCCACAGAAATTAATAATTGTATTTATCTTACTGCCAATATATTTAATATTTTTTTGCTTTAATAAAATAAAATTAAAATGTAAACTTAAAATTTAAACATAAATATTTGTATGAAAACACATTCCTACATAAGATCAGAATTTTTTAAGTAAAATGTTAAGGTTTTTGAAAATATAGCAATGAGAAAATATTTATTCTGTACATGTATTTTTAGTGATGTATCTTTCAGAATTGTTTATATAATAAATTCATTGAAATCCATAGAGATTTCTATTTTTGTCTGTAATAGTCGTATAGAAGATGAACGTCATATTAGCATGAATATTTGCACAGTTGGCAAGATCATTTTCCTGAATATATATTGTAATATATGATAGTTAAATTTTATTTTTATAGTTTTGAAATTTAGGTATATAAAAATTTCTGATTAAATGAAAATAAAAATTATAGAAATTAAATTTTTATACAGATATGAAATAAATTTATAGAAAATTAATTACTGTTTATTAATTTTTATATGACTGGGAACAAACATTTTTGAATGATGCTGTAGATACCTCAGTACTAAAAAGTTCAATATGAAATTTAACTATAATATATTTATGGTATATTTAATAGTAAATGCAAATTATTTTGAAAAAAAAAAAAACACGTCGTCGTCATAAACTTCATGCTCATTGTCCATTGGTGTCTGATGCCTTTTTCACTATTTCCTTCCATTTCTCTCTATGCATTGCCAATGGATTGAAAACACAGTATATTTATATGCATGCCAGAGATCATAAGCATGTATCAGCATGCATTTGGAAATATAGATGTGTATGAATATTTCCAGCAGTATGACAATTGACTTTATGGACAGTGCACAAATCATTGGTAAGCTTGACCTTCATTGACAAGCTTCATTGGTAAGCTTGACCTCAAGTGTCAGTGCTCATAGTTATCATAAATGCAAATTTTATATCTACTAAGTATAAATGATAATGAAACTTGTCTGAGTCAAGGTTCTGTTCCAAAACCAAAATGGTAGAGATTGTGGTGTGTAGCAAATATTTACTACTAGTTTTTTGGTTCAAGATACTACAAAAAAGCAATACAATTACAATTTCTTAATGATAATTTATTTGGTCTAATTAGAAAGATAAAAACAGAAATAAATAACAAAAGAATGTCTGCATTTATATATGTTTGTTCCTAAATTATATTTTGAATTGTTTGAGAATGCTTTCAAATTTTATAAATGTAATGTACTCAGGGAAAATATTTAGTTGTTTTTAGAAATGTCTAGTGAATTTTTTTTTTTTTTTTGAGATTGATGCTTGCTGAATTAATAAAGATACCTAGGTGCTCATATCATTACAGGATGTAAAAACTTTAGATGTTATGTATAAAGTGTTTTACAAAACTAGTTTAAAGAGCTGTAGAATTAGCAATCAAGGAAACTTAAAACTCAGAAAAAAATGCATAAAAGTTATCCAGTTGCCTTCCCAGTCACATAAAGATTAACAATTTTCTTAAACTTAATGCAATTTTAAGTATACCTTTTACATTTAAAATTAGTAGTCTGCTAAAATATAATTGCTTATTGCTGCCAATATAATTATCTGTATCAAATTCAAATATTTTGATCATGTCTAAACAAACATGTGGTTAGTATAGTTTGTCTTCAAAGTATTATAATGATTACGTTCACTATTTATTAATAATTTTCCAGTTTAAGTAACAAGCCTTACAACTATACAAATAATCCAATTAGATACTATTGAATTTAGGTATTGATTGTTCATTACAACTATTAATATAAATATTGAAGGAACTAGTTGTTGGTGCTATTAAATTAGCACCAACAACTAGTTCCTAAATAAGATTTTGTTAATAAAATAAAATTGACTTCTTTGATGTTGCTAAAAATCATTTGTATATATATTGTTGTTGTTGTAATGTTATATTATTTATATGCTATAATAATTAAAAGTGTTAATATTTTTTATATTGATTACATAATTAGTGGTGAATTTTTGTTATAAATTGCTCTGTTACTATGATTACTATACATATCTAATGAGTTGAAATTTACTTAAAATTAAAATATTGTTTTGTACTAGTGATTAACCCATCATATATGATTTACTCCCAGTGCATATAGAAACTAAAATTTTTATAAGTTCCTATTGTTACATATGTTTTATTTGTAATAATTATTAAAGATTTTTTTAAAATTTTGTTATTTGTAAATAAAGTAATGTTTTTTAATGAAGATTATTTTAATTTTGTTGATAATTGAATATTCAATTCAGGTATTTACATTGTACTTGAATAATTCATATACAACTCATTCCCATTCATTAGCACCAGACATACTTGGATCAATAAAATGATTTTAAAAGAAATAATTCTTTTTAAAGTTTATTCATTGTAAATTATTTGTCCTTAGAGAATAAAATGAACTTTTGGAATGTTTTCTAATTAGGAAATACAAAATATTTATTGAGGGAAGTTTTTACTAATTTCATTTATTGACATAGTTCATATTGACCAATCTTTTCAAGTAAATATTTAAGTTTCTTCAAAATTAATAATGGTATTTATATTAATATTGTTGTTTTATGTATTATTATTTGCAAGTTAATAACTTATAATGTTGAATTTATTTATTGTCATAGTTCATATTGACCAATCTTTTCAAGTAAATATTTAAGTTTCTTCAAAATTAATACCTATTAAATATTAATATTGTTGTTTTATAAAAGATTATATCAATCTTCTTTTCTAATTATGCTCTTAATTGACTTGATAGTGATTAACTGTAATTTTTTTTACCAGTTTTCTTGCAGTTTGATATAGCTTTGTCATTAAGACGTGAATTTTTAAAAAATAAATTGAATAATAATTAATTTATATGCTAATTTAAAAATTAAGAAAAATTCGGCAAATTCACTAAATCTTGCATTACTTTTCTGCTTGTTATTAGATATAAAATAGAGAAAAATCCAGCAACCAGTTGCTTAACTTTTCCGGAAACATTTAGTAGCGCCATCTGTTATATTTTATAAAAACACTTTCTTATAATTTTAAATATTATAAAATGACAAAAAGCTTACTTTTGAGGGTAGGGATGGGTTTTATAACAAATTGTAAATGCTAATAACTCGTTATTAGCATTTACAATTTGTTACAAATACGTGAGCCGTTCACAGCCCGGCACACGTATTTGTAAAATCTAAGTGACTCGTACAACATGGAATTCATATAAAACGGAATTATCAACAGTGTTATAAGGGGGTCAACTGTAAATGATCCATAATTTAATAAAACTAGAATGATGAAGTTAGATCTCATCAACTTTTTCAAAATCTGAATACGTATCCAATAATGGACAAATATTCAGTGGTTGGTACCTTCTACTTCCAACGATTTTAATTTCGAACGTTCCAGAATTACAGGTGAATAGTTCCGCTTAGGACTCGAAACTACTAGAAACAGTTCCACATCGGCAGTTCCAGTTCCAGAACTACCAACGCATGTTTTATTTTGAACTCTTATGAATACGGCTTTTAACGGAACAAGAAATTAGTTTTGTGGTATTTTAAATTTATAAATATATTTTAAAAATTTATACTTTTATTATACTTCTTAATTATTCGTTTTTATTAGTAAACTAGCAGATATTTGAGGCAGTGTTCGGCCAAAATAATAGTAGGATAAACGGTTAAAATAAAACTATATATTGTATATATAAAACCGATGAGAAACCGTCGAGTCCAACAGCAATTCTGACATAACATAATGATTTTGTCTAGTCCAAAAGTCTAAACAATTCCGAGAAACCGTTCAGTCTGAATAGTTTCCTACTTGGATCAATTCCAACAGTTCCAGTTCCAGAGGCGGAACTAGATTTTTCCAATCTCTAATCCAGAGTGCGTATATTATACTAATATAAACTAGTATGATTTAAATAAGTTCAATATTGTGTTATTTAAGAATTTAAATTTCTGTCAAAGAAAAAAATAATAATAATTAAAATTAAAATGACGGACATAATGACGAGCAGACATTTTGCAAAACGTACCTTTTTTTAACTGAAAGAGTAATAATTTTTAAATGAAATGAAAAATAACAATAAAAATCGATATCTCGGGAACGAATGGACGAAACTTGATAAAATTNATGTATATGTATATATATTTATATTTTTACAAGAATAGCTATTTGTATAGCATTATTATTTTATATTGTGAAAACTGAAAAATAAAAAAATATTCTACATCTTTTATTAAACTACTTAATATAAATACATTTATTACTACTCTTAAAGAATATGTTTTATTAATTAATTTCTAATTTTATCAAATCAAATCTTTAAACAAAAATCCAATAATTTCAAATTGCATAAAAGAATTAAAGAATTTTAAAAATTTTTATTTTATATACAGTATATATTTTTATTATTAAATTGTTTTAGAATTCAGAAATATAGAATATGAAATTATTTTTGACTCTCAGATTACATATTAATTTATTTTTAATTTTTACAGCCATGATGTACCCTGAATTTCAATATCGTCCTCCTCCCCCGTCCTATCAGGCATCTATGCAGGAGTATCGTCTCCGTCTTCTCCTTCTTGATCGACAACAGGGAACAACAACAACATCACTATCACCAGTGTCACCACCACCCACATATAGATCACATGGGAGCACGCTCCATTCCAGGTAACAATTTTGTTTGCTATAAAGAAATACTATAATACAAATGCAAATGTAATATTATAACATTTTATGTATTAAGTGATATTGCACCATAGTTGAATAGAATTTTGAAGTTTCCTATCCATTTTTAAATTATTTACCAAATTATTGGGTTGCAATTTGAAAAATTGTAGATCTATAAATTCCCACTGTTGTTCATCCTTCTGCCTGTCTTTCCTTAATCTCAAAAATAAAGTTAAATAGATGAAAGGTGAGACCAGATATGGAAATCTTAGCGGCAGGAGATCTTCCAATGCAAACTGGAAGTCATGTTATTTCAATTCAAAAATTTTCCCATGAAAAGTATTAGATGACCGACAACTCTATTGTTAAAGGAAAAGTATGATATATAGGGGCAAGACACTACAGTACTAATTTGAGGTGAAGAGCATATATTTTAANTTTCCTCTTGTTTTAAATAAATAAGTTTATAAGATGATGTGCTTATATATATATAAAGATCATACTCAGCTCTTTAAAATACTTAATAAATCATCAAACACCTGATGCTGAGAAATGTTTATTAAACAAACATTAATATTTTCAACCCAATTTGATAGGCCATCTTCAGATGCAATTATTTTAATGTTAAGTATAAAAATGCTTTTATTTTTATTTTGTATTCCAAAATAATTTAAAATATTCTGTTTAACATTTATAATAGAATGGAATTCATTTTCTTGAAAAATATGTTTATAATAATGAAAAAAAAATATATATATATATATGTATATATATGTATTGAACAATATTACTACAAAACTACAAAAACTATGATGTATTCTTATTTAGATATTTAACATTTTAACAATATATACTATTCAGTTTCTCTTAATAATTATGCACATATTGTATAGGATAATGATATGTATATAAACTGTGGTTGAAAATATATATTTTGAAATGATCTGCAAACAAAATAAGCTTTCCTAATTGATATGGTTATAATCATATGCTTATGTGTTAATCTAAATTTATATATTTCTGGTAAAGATCTGACATGGTGTCTGAACAGAATAACTGATAATACACTTATTTAATATATATTAGAGTTATGGATTTATATCTCACACTGAGTCATTTTTCTAGATATTTATATAATTAATTAATTAATTAATTAAATTATCTAGTTATTCATTGATAGATGTGAACATATCTATTTATAATTCCAAATTTATTTTACCATTAATAAATTTATTACTTTAATTTTGTTTAAATTATTGTGTAATGTAATAAATACAAAAGCACTATATTTAGATTATTTGTATTTGTAATGTGATTTAATGTAGTTCCAAATATTGTTTTATGCAGATAAATATCTGTGCTTTATAGTTCTTTGTGTATGTTGTATAGTTCTTATGAGGAATATAACAAATAATAAATAGAGCTACAATTACTAACAAGTAATGTAGTTTACTTCAAAAATTTTGAAAATGTGTACAGTACATATTACATTAAAGTTTTTACATCAAAATTTATTTTAAGAGTAAATAAAATATAAAATTTATTACAAATGACTATTAAAATTTCAAATTTATCTTTAAGGTTTTCGAAATATCTGCAAAATTTCAAATTGATTTAATTTCTGTTTTCCAATCGTTTTAGGTAACATTTCAACTTTAATATTTTAAAGAAAGTGACATTATTAGTATGATCACAAATTATATTTCTGAATAGTTATGACTCATTGAGTGAAAAACAGTGATTTAGAATTTGTAACCACAAAAGAAAAAATAAACCTGTTTTAGACTTGATTGTCAACAAAAACTTTTTGACAGTGCCTTTAAAGAAAAAAAATATGTTGTTGAATTCTTTAATTGAACCAATTGTTGATTTCTCACTGGTTTTTTTTTAATGAATTGATATAATTTAAATCTTTTAATTACAGAGATGACACATTTTTAAATTATCTTTTACTAAAATAAATTAGTATTTTTATGGGAGTACATTTAAATTATATTTAGACATCCATGTAATTTTCCTCTTGTTTTAAAAATATATATTTTTAATGAGAATATCAAGAGAAACGTATCTAAAATAAATTAGTATTTTAATGTTTTAGATAATATCCAACCCACTTTATCTTTTGTATCAGGTTAATTAAAATATCCTCTGTTTTATGTAAAGAAAAGAAAAATCCATTAACTTGCGTGTCGAAAAATATCTGATAAAAATCGGTATTGGATGCCATCTTGGAAATATTTTCTTTTCTTTCTTCTTGGTTCGTTAAAACGGCAAATAGTGTAATTATTCTCAGTTATTGCTTAATAAATCTTCCTTAATAGAAAATTAATTATTTTATTCAGTACTANTTAGTTAAAAAGTCACCATCAGGGGAACAACGGTGCTTGATGAACACCCCCCCTTGTTATGCAAACTCATATGATTTTACTGTGAAAGCACTGTTTTTTGCTACATCTGACATTTGTCATAACTGATAGATATGATTCACCGGCATATAACATTCTGGCTGATATGCTTTGAGCTACTGTGGAGAACACAATATTGCACTTTAACCTGGTTGCAGGAAATGGTGGACAGCACATTGAACATGTACTGCCATGACTGTTATTTGTAAAATGTATGTTGTCAATACAAGGAATAAACCTTGATTTTTTTCCCCCCTGGTGGTGATTTCAAACTAATAATTTTTTTTGCAGATTATGAAATCCTGTGTCCTCTTTTATAATATTTCCAGATTAGGAAACATTTGGTCCAGTAGTTTTCATTTTATAGGGAGTTCAAAATAAAACTTAAATTATGATTACCCTGTATTTTAAAACTAATATGTTATCATATTGTCATACTTATAAAATAGATCAAAACTGCATAATATATAGTTTTAAAAAATATAAATATTAGTATAGAAAACCATTTTAAAACTTAAATTACATCAATGTTATAGTGCATACATACATCTAATCTTTTAATATTCAGTTTTCTTTTGATATATTAACAACAATTTTTATTTATTGAAAAATTTATAATGAATGTAAGAGAATGCCATATAACTAATTTTATTATATTTTTTCTCTTTTATATACTGAATTTTATAATTGTATTTTTCCACATACATTGATACATTAGTGACCCACTAACAGATACATTTTTTTCACAAACATTATTAAACTAAAGCTTCAAAGTTAACTCAACTTTACTATATTTTCTGATTCAGTTTTCCTGTAAATCATGTTCTCATTTCTTCATGTAGACATTTCAATATCTGTTCTGTTTTTCAAAATCTTACTTGGCTGTGAAATTTTAAACTGTGCAGTAGTGTTTTGTTGACTCATTTTTGAATTATCATAGCATTCTAAAATTTCAAGTTTACTTTTGAGAGATAAATCTTTGCATTTCTTATTTGCTTCTTTAATTATGCTAAGAGGTATGGTGCAGTGTTGCACTTTAATTAAATAGTAATGAAGATCACAGTCTTGACAACAGCGAACAGCTTGCTCATAAATTACAAGTCTCGGAAATCAAAATTTAAAATGTAGTACTATATGTAGTATTGAGTGCAATATTAAAACAAATACTTAACATATTATGAGTAAACATCTTTTTACAATTGAATATTTAATTTAAATTGATTTTAACCATTGTTCTAATGTTTTTATTGGTATGACATAGGTTATAACTATTATTATCTGTTTTGTCAGTTAGCTGTTATTAACTGTTTAAGTAAATTCAAACTTATCATTAATAACATAATAATTATAAGTAAATTTCTTATTACAGTAAGCAAAACTTTTCTAATATTTTTCAATTTTGTTTTAGGCCCCCACTTAATATGATGGAAAGAGACTACAGTAGACCTCCTAGTTATCGTTCAAGAGCTAGTTCAGCAGGAGTGCTCCGAACCAATACGGATACTCTTGATTCGAGGGTCAATGAACGTGAGGGAACTATTAGCCAGAATGGAACTCCAGCTAGTCCTAGTCACAGCCAGTCACATAGTCGCAATCCTTCTTTGAGTCTCAGTTTTTTGTCTCACGAATCTCTTTTTGTTGACTCTAATCACTCGCGGCCGACCGATTCTGCTAATGCAGCTACTAGTGACAATACCAATCCAGTGCACTTTACTAGCCCTAGTGGTGAAAGCCAGAACTCTGTGGTGGCAGGACTCAGTGATGAAAGCCCTCTAGCAACTCATGAAATAACTTCTACGGACATTGTACCTGTGAACTGGAGGGCAGAGGATCAGAGTTTGTGGAGTCTACGTAAGAATCATGATATTAATGCTGTAACTATAGTTCAGACTACGGACTCTTCACAAGTGCTGAATCAAGATACAGTGGTTGTATCCATATCTGGACAAACAATGAGGTCTTCTGCGACAACACCTGGAAGTGGTAGTCAGGGAGAGGTACAGATCCTGGCTCATGTCTGACACCAAATTTGTTCCACATACATGGTTCATGTTCCTGTGTTACAATATAATTGCACTAAAAATACTCAGCTGGGATTTGTAACATCAGTGTCTACTCTGTTCAAAAGTGGAACATCTAATCACTAGAAAGCTTATTTCTTCAGAGAATGCATTTAAAAAAAAGCCGAAAGGGGCAACTGTAAACAGTACACTGGCAATATATAAATATATATACAATATATATTTCAACTTCCCACTGGGATCTATGCACTTTTTGTCCATTATTTCATGTAATATATAAGAACTTGTACTTTTGTGAATCATCGTGGTTAAATACTATAAAAATGATGGATTTATGAACAATGAACGAACAAAGGTGCTAGCACTGATTTACTTTTATACCATGTGAAGGTATGTAATTTAAACTGTTATACAGTTAATAGTAATGTATCATATATTCAATATTTCAAGCAAATATAGACAAGTGCTCAGCCAACAAAATCTAAAAATATAATTTTAAGCTCAAAGAAAACTTACTTTTATGATGACAATAATTTACTAGTTTATTTTCCTGCACAAACTTGTCTATTCTATCAAACTGCATTTATGCAGTAAACACAAACTTATAAATAAATATATATCTATATATATATATGTACACTTGTATATGTAGAAAGTTAAAAGCCAAGCCAATCAGTTGTTACATAAGTCTATTTTGCCAGAGTGGCTGAGTTATTGTCTGATGTATTGGAGCAGGTACTGTGATGCCATATCATCATACCAAATGTATTTATTCATTATGTCCACAAACTTCTGCAAATCACGATCATGGTAGAAGAATAGAATGTACATCTTTGCATTATATTTCTTGTCTCTTAACTGTATAGTCTCCGATTTTTCTTATGTCGCTCGTACATCAGAATGTACAATAGAAAATTTTCGATATTTAAAGTTATAGTTTAATGGAATGTATTTTTTACTGTATCATACACTGTAGAATAGTCAAATACTGTGTGATGTGATGTGGCCTATGTGTTGTATCACCATCTGCCAGTCAAGTCAAGATAAAATAAATACCAAATAATTTGTTTCTATTTGTCAAATTTTGTTTTTTACATATATAATATTGATTAGTCTAAATATTATAAATGTAGAAGACTACTAATATAATTTTTAATCTCTACATAAATTAATTCAGTCCATACAACTGAATAACTTCAAATTTCTAGAACATAAAACTATTATTTTAAAATAATAAAATATAAATTCCTACAAAACATCAATTCTGTATGAAAAATTTCTAAACATTTTACATGTGTAAAATAGACACCATTGAAGAGTTTATCTTAGAAAATATTTTTATTAAAAAGATAAAATTCATATTTTCTGGATATCTTGCGCTGAAATAGAAAATTTAAGTTGAAGGTGTTAAGAATTTTGAATCATTTACAAAATGAAAATAGCAACAATATAAACTGACAAAATTAAATTTTAGAATAATGCAAGATAAAATAATTAATTTAGTAAAATTTTTATGTAGATTTTTTGTTAAATTACTTTTGTTTTCTTTGGAAATTAACATTAACCATTACACACACAATTTGTTTTCAGATCTCTATTTAATAAATTATAGAAATTGTTTACAGATAAGCTATAAAACAATGAATGTTTATGTGTATTAAGCAAACTTATAAATCTAAAAACTTAGTTATGTAATTTAATTTAATCATTAATAAGACATTTTAGTTATTTTATTGATTGGTTTCGGACCTATAAATAACTTAAAAATTATAGCGTAAAATATTTTCGGTACGTTATTATTCATAATTTTCACTGTATTCTTGGAAACAGTTTATTATTTCATCTCCAATGAAAATAATGAATATCCTCCTTTCTCGTATTTTAAATACAGTTGGGAAAGAATAAACAAATTCTTTCCCAATATCTATTATTATTGTATATCAATCTTAAAAAATAATGCAGCGAATTAAAAATAAATAAGCTAAGAAATAATCTCAAAGGTTAGTGTTTCCATTCATCAATAATAATCGAGAATTTCCAATGTTATTTTGTATAAACTTTCGAATCTTGGTAAACAACTTTTATATTAAAACAATTATTAATGTACTATTTTCTGTTCTTAATGTTAACAAATATAGGCTGCATATATCTTGAAATGATATGTGGTTTTGGAATTTCATCTCGTGCAGCACATGCCACTTTCTATAATGAGAAGAAAATCAAATGTCCGTGTCCCTCTGGTTACGTGATGGAGAAAACCCACGCATAGGAGTTAAAAGAAGTGAATTCGTGAGTTTATTATAAGTGAAACTGCATTCATCGATTCACTAACATTTTACAATTTACTTACAATGAGATTACTTTGAGTTAAATATAAATTAATACATTATTATTATACACAGTACTCATTAGCTGCAACTAACATTTCGAAGAACGCTATTCTATAAAATTGGGAAAAATACTTGTTATAATGCTAACTAATACTGTGTTAAATTTTGAATTCACCTAAGCATAGCCAGATTAACTATTAATCAGAATAAGTACGTGTTTAGGGCATTAAGGAAACGGGCACCACAGAAATTTCTCATTGCTTGATTTCCCATGGATCAGTGGCGGATCAGGTACAGTACTTGGCATACCCCAAAGCACATCCTGATTTTGAGGTCTCCTTGATCTAAATACTAAGTAATGCTATCAAATCAATTTATAACTTAATAATAAAAGTCCAATGACGAATTGTATAACTTTCCCGGAAAAAAAGTTAAAACTGTGTAACGCTATCTGTTACGTTTGTTTGATTATGGCAACGAAACACTTGGGCGATGCCTTCCGGGAGGTGTTTTTAAGGGAAACTGGCTCCTACTGTCAGGCATTACAGACGTGGAGAAAATCCGGAAAACTCTACGTACTGTACGACCGAACTCCCAGTGTTCAGGGTATGAAGACCGCTTGGCCACTGGTGGGCATCTACTACGACAGTGTTTTTCAACCTTCTTGAATAAGCGACTCCTTTACAAGTTAAAAAATTCTGTCGACCCCCTAGGGCCATATTAAAACTATGTCAGTGATTTTAAAAACTACGTATTTAATTAAGTTTCTGTTGAGACTTAAAATATCGATCAAAAAGCCAATTGTACTGTAAAATAAACAGACACAGCCTTCTCACTAAGATTGTAGGTTTTTTTTATTGTAGTATAGGACCTACAAACACTTGTCTTTTTCTTTTACCCGCGACCCCCCGTGTAAGGCTTTGTGACCTCCTTGGAGGTCACGATCCACAGGTTAAAAAACACTGTTACGAGATTTTGTTTAAAAAAAATTTTTGTTATTTATTATTATAAAATGGCAAAAACTTAATGTTAAGGGTAGAGATGAGTTTTAGGGGGGAAAAGTTGTAAATGCTAATAACGAGTAAATTTTTCATTTAAGTCCGATCCCACTCAAGATAAGTTATGACACACGACTCACCCACTATCATCCCACGCCCTCGACCTTAACCATCAAAATTTAATAGCATCAATGCTCCTAATACATACCTCCCTGCAAAATTTCAGAAATTTTCGACAAAAGTTACAGGAGTTAATTAATAAGCTTCAAATTGGGTGAACAAAATTATGCAACTCATCAACACACACATTCACTGACATCCGTACATACAGAGAAAAAAAATCCCATACATTTTCGCATTTCTGGACGTTTTAAGGTCCCCAGTCCAAAAATGTAAATATCTAGGGGATCATTTTTTTTTTATTGATCGCCGTACACTTATTCACATAAATGGAAAGTATTGAAATCGCGACAAATCTGACCCTCCGAATTTCTTTCAAATTAATGTTTTGAGACTCCCGAACCCCAAAAAACTGAAAAAATTTTCGTGCGCGTGTGTGTATTTCGTTTGATATTTCAGGATGGGGTTAAGATTAGGAAACGAAATTAGGCACAGTATCTTATATATAAGTGATAACGATGTTATTAAATTTTGTTTGTTAAAGATGGAGGGGGTAAGAAGATAGCGAGATGCAATGCGTCATATCTCGAGAGGTCGAACTTAAGACTTTACTCATTATTAGCATTTATAATAATTTATAAAACGCAACTTTACCCTGAAAATTACGCTTTTTGCCATTTTGTAATAATTAATAATATAAAAAGATTTTTGTAACAAAATATCACAACAGATGGTGCCACATATAATTTTATTTATTATGATTAATGATATAATTTTTTTATTTAAATAAAATATAATAGCCTGGTAATTTACGTAACTCCTTGCTAGATTTATTTTGTAATTAATTTTTATGATCATGAGTGCCCAAGCTTTAATTTTTGGTCGCATAACACCAAGATATTGTGAAACTGAAAAAATTATTATTTTTCCTTTACTTTTTCAGTGCATTTATATGAATAAAAAGCATTTCTTTAATTAAGTTTTAAAAAATATCTTTTATTACCGTATTTTCGCGGAATGACCGGCGTGCCGCATATAAATGAGGAAGACCAGCATACCGGTTAAGCTGCGACTAAAATATAAAATTAATCTGATCTAACAAAACTAGTCGTTAATAAAACGTTAAAGAAAACATTCTTCCGAGTAGGCCTACAATAAAATAGAGGAGAAGGTGGTATTATGGAACACTGCGGGTATTACGGAACCACCCCATTTCGAACTGATAATAAAGGCGAACTGTAGCGGAATGTGGCTGAACTGAACTAGGCAGACATCCATAGCAAGGAGAAAACCCGTTTTACTTCAGTTAAACAGTTGTCCGTATTTAATCAGCAAATTTTTTTTTTTCAAAATTCGCAAGTTTTGAATGCTAAGTGAATTTAATTATTTTTAAAATATAAATCGTGTAGTTGTAGGTTCACTGGTGCATGTATTCCGTTCCAGAGACTTAGGGGTACATATTAATCTGTGTGATTTTCACGTTTTTAAAGTTTGGTGCCGACAGGAATTAAGTTAACCCAAGATGGAGATGCGTGAAATATGGACCCCATTGGTGCTTTTAATATGGAACCCAACTCCCCTGGTGTTCAGTATTACCAACAAATTCAAACCATAAAATAATGTTTTTACGTTTTATTTTATTTATGAAAACATTTTTTTAATTTAAATACTATCTTAACAAGAAATAAAATGTAAGATAACAATCGAAATAAAAATTTTTTTTTCATGAAAAAAAATATCGTCTGCTTACAAAATAGCGAAACTGAGCATGCGCGAAGTGACAGTATCGTCTGGTAAAGTAAATAGTCTACAAGTAAGTTCAAACTTTTATGTTTATTTATTTGAAAAATAACAATAAATGTAGCAGTTGTGATAAATGGGCACACTGTTCTTGTGCCAATATTGAAGTGATGATGACTCTCCTTTTGACTTGCCTGGTTTTAAAGATGACACTGCTTGTCTGTTTGCAGATGATAGTCATGGGGAGGTGTGGGTGCAATGCCTAATGTGCGCTATGTGGGGCACATAAAGATTGTGCTGATGTTGAAACGGAGCATTATATTTGTGATTTTTGTAAATGATTAGCTTCTTTGTACATTTCTTTATTATTGTTATTATTAAATCATTTTTGCGTTAAAATACATTGGAGTAAATGATTTTGTAATTATTTAACATTCTTTGTATTTTCCTATTTGTTTTTGGCTACATTAAAGCATTTTTTGAAAATATACAGTAAGGTTCCATATTACCACCCGATTTTCTCTAAGCCTACTTTCTGACTTTTTGTATAAAAGCCTTCAAAAACCATACTTATAGTTACACTAATGAAAAATCCAATTAGGAACATTTAGTTTAATAGTTACCAGTACTTTTTGCACAAAAAATGTGGATGTAGTTATGATACCTTGTTTACAATTCACTAAAGTGTAATTGGGGTTCCATAATACCACCTTCTCCTCTACTAACATTGCAATTTGACTGATTCAGGAAAATCAGAAAGTTTTCGTTTACAACACAATAAAACAATTAACGACTTTTTAAAAACTTTTCGCTCTGTGGGCACTAAGAAGGCCTCATTTAGCAAGCTTATTATGGGTTCGGCCAGGCCCATAATGGGGCGGCCGGGTGATGAGGGACATATCCAGTCGGATCACCTCCTGAAAATTCATGGGGATTTTTCGACCTGTCCAGATTTAATCCCGGGTCCCCTAGAGCAGTAGGCTGCCACAATTAACGACTTATCGACATTAGTAGTAGTTAATCAGTGTGGGGTGGGCTACACTGACCATCTACCTGTAAGTTGAGATAATATACTGTCAGTTTCTTAAATTTGATATTGTGGCCGTCACCATGTTATGTTATATTTTCCTATATTTTTTTTTGTTATATTAGTATTAGGCTTTCCTTTCTCTTTATCTAAGGGGCCGTCCATAAATTATGTAAGGGCGATTTTGGCCATTCTAGACCCCCACCCACCCCTGTGTAAGAAAAAGTAATATTTTCTTTGATCCCCCTCCTTTTCCCTATCTTACGTAATATTCTGGTATGATTTTATAAAAAGATTTTAACCAAAAAATTTTTTTATAAACCTTAAAAACCTTAGGTTCAAAATATATAATTATTAATTAGTTAATTAATATGTACTATTACTTATAAAAGACTTTAGGTGATCAAATTTAAAAATATAAAAATTTAATGAATTTGAATGAACAATTTATTTTAAGAACTTTATTTTTTAATTATTAACAATATTAATATTATTATTATTATCATTAATCAACGTCAAAATATTTATTTTTATATTAATTTTAATTTTCACAAAAGACGCAAAAAACTTTGCCAGATCGACTAGTTAGTGCACGTGTAAACAGAAAAGTCATACAAAATAAAACAAGAGAGAATAGAGAGAAACCACATTTCGTTGCCATATTGATTACATCTTGTCTAAGGCCAAGAAAATAAACTACATGCTGCTAAAATGTGATAGGTGCACCTGGGGACTAAATAATAAAGCTTATAAAACTCTATATGATGGGGCAATACAACCAATGCTATTTTACGCAGCCTCTGGCTGTGGTCATGTAACTAGTAAAAATTCAGTAGCAAGTAAATTACACTCTCTTCAAAGCCAGTTTGCCACCAGAATTATAAAGTACTGCAGAACTGTTTTTACTAATGCCTCTCTGATACTAGTAGAGCTCCTTCCTTTGCCACTACATATTATAGAAAAGGTTCTAAACTACATCAGAACTACAAACGTCAAGGCTCAACAACGGTCTCTACTCCTATCTACGGCTGTTCATACGCTACCACATTGCAATTACCCTACTCTCTCTGATCATCATTCTGTAAACAAGGTTTTTTGGTGTCATCTGCTTCCTCCGTGGATAATCTTGCAGGCATCAATATCTACACAGATGGGTCCAAAAGCTCCCTTCTTGTCGGCTCAAGTATCTCTATCTTCCTCCAAACTTACATATTTTGCCAAAAATATGTTAGAAGGTACAGATACAACCCATATACCTCCATCTATCAAGCTGAACAAGATGCTGACTACCAAGCTGTTCAGTGGGCCACTTCACTACTAAACAAAACTCTGTCTATCAACATTTATAGTGATTCTGTCTGTCCTGAAAGCTCTATTAAATCCCAATTGCAATAGAATAAAATCGCATATATCCGGCACCATATTAAAAATCTTGTATATAAGATAATTTTTATATTTGTTCCTGGCCATACTGGCGTACTAGGAAATGAAAACGCGAACACTGAAGCTAAGTCAGCTGCAAAGGAAACTGACTCGGACTACACTCACATCCCTCTCTCATGTAGCAGCCTTAAAAATTATATTCATGACAACGCTATGCGAAAGTGGAATCAGTAAAAGTAGTTGAGCAGTAAAACTTGTAGAATAACACGACTTTATTTTCCTACTGTTGAATGTAGGTTCTCATCACTACTTAGCGATTTAATGTTTGCTACTGCTCAACTATTTACTGAGCGTGGTAATTTTAGAAGCTGCCTGGCAATGTATAACCGGCAGAAACTGCTTCTTGCTTTTGCTCTACAGAAAACCTAGACTTCGTTGACCACGTGATTTATCATTGTCCAATTTACAATCGACATACACTTATTCTGAAATTAGAAATCTTTACGCTTGGTTTCAAGTGGCCACGTTCACTTAATAAGCTTGCTCAGAAGCCACTGTTTGATGCTTTTTACAATTATGTTCAAAAAATATGGAAGAAAAGACTATTTATAATTTCTAGTTTTACATTTTACTTTTCACTAAAATCCGAATACTAATTTTATGTTTACTTTGTATCGTGTATTTTGGTTTATGTATTCTTAGTGTTAAACATCAATAGGAGTGGTGCACTTATTCTAATAAAAAACAAGAGAAAGAAACCACTACACGGACTTTCTCCCATAACAAAAAATCTGTAGAGTGTGAATCTGCTAGCGTTATTACTCTATCACGTCAGACGAGACAATGAGCGTTCTTAATAGAAACCACCAAATTGAAGCCGAATTCAAAACGCCACCACTCAACAAGATCAAAAAATAAAAATAAGAATATTACGTAAGACGAGATCTATTACCCTCTACCCCTGAGTAAGAAATTGTAAGAAATCCTTGACCCCCACCCACCCCAAAATACCTTACGTAATTTATGGACAGCCCCTAAAACCATCTAGAACTTTCTTTTCCCTAAACCCTCCTATAATTTTCTTTGTCTGAACCCTTTTTGCCCTTGGGGGGAATTACCCTTTTCGAAGAAATAATGAACAAAGGAGAAGGGAGTGAGGCCCGGAGGCAAAAAGAGCGAGAAAGAATATGAGAAGGAGTGGAGATCTCGAGCAGGCAGGAGCGAACAGAGAGGTGCTCCTACAAATGAAGTGATCTGAGACAAAGCGAACAGAGAGAAAAGAAAAGGGAAGGACTGCAGACGGAAAGTCTACAAGTGAGAGGTGATAAAAGACGACCCAATCTGGAGGACGAAGATTGTAGACGAAAGGTCTACAAAATAAGAAGTGACCTAAGAACAAAAAGTGCAGAATCAGAGAGAGAGATCATCGAGGGGAGGCCTCTTAGTCCGAAGTGTTCTCCAACCAAGGGCTCACCGAACCTAAACCCGGGTGTTTCCACTTCTTTCCTAGTCTATCTCTATATTCTGTATTCTATATTCTTTAGTCATAAGTTAGTGAAAGTTAGTGTAAGTTAGATTAAGTAATTTTGGTCCTCTTCAGGTTTTTGTCGCGTGAGTAATAGACAACTGTTTTCGATGTGTACCATTGAGCACCGGTATACGCGTAAGATTCGACAAATTGTAAAGTTGGGATCAAATAAACGAACCTGTTCAGTGAGGAAAATAATACTTTGTGTCGTGAGACCTTTTTTTTTGTACCCTTTTCGCTCGCGGGATCGCGTACTTCTCACTCTGAACACCACAATATGTTTATTTTTGTGTTTTTGAATCAAATCACAATAAAATACGATTAAAAAGGAATTTCACGAGTATTTTACATTGTTAGAAAGAAGACAAAATGAATAAATTAAACGTATAATCGTAGTTTTTGATGTAATGCTGACAGTTTAAACTGAGATTTTTTCATTAAAACTGTTAATCAGTTACATGTTTAATGAAAAAATCTCGCCATTCGAATTAAAGTTTCTAAACGAAATGTACTTAGAATAATATGATGTATAGTATAAACCAGTGGTCCCCAACCCGCGGACCGTGGATCAAATGGTACCGGGCCGTCCAAGGAACATTAAATTACTGGTATTTCCATTTTATTTACTATGGTGTATTTCTCTCGGCTTTGTGCGACTTTTAATGGACGACGGAACAACGGAATAAACTGGACATAAGAAACACTTCGGGTGTCATTGTCTCCTATTACCCCGGATGGATCCGTCTTGTTGCAAAAAAACAAGCTCAAGGTTCTCATTGATTTAGCGTTCTAGTGTGTTAAAATGTTAAATCACATTATATTCATTTTTTGGTGTAACTGTATTTTATTTTGAAGGCATGTTTAAATACAATTAAATTAAAATTATTAAATTAAATCAATCTAAAATATAAACAATCAACGTCCCTCCTCAGTGGGCCGCGGTAAAATATCAAACGTTGACCGGTCGGCGGCGATAAAAAGGTTGGGGACCTCTGGTATAAACCATATGACGAGCGCACAGAAAAAATTTGCAAAAAACGTTACGAAAATATTCCATCAACTTGCAGACTCAACAAAATTTATTACTTTTATAGAAAAATATTTTAAAGAAAGTCTCCAACGTCGAATACTGTCAGTGAATTGTATATCAATAATATGGTTCTGCAGGGCGCGAAATAGATGGTAGTCAGTTGGCACGAAGTCTGAGTTGTGAGGTGTATGAAACAAAACATCTCAGCCCATACTAGCCATAGTCTCTGAGGTCACCTTTGCTCTGATGTGTTGGCACATTGTCGTGGCGGTATTGGACTTTGTAAACTTTTGGATGCAGTTCTTTGATCTTGGTATTCAAATAGTCTAGTTGTTTAGAGCAGTACTGGTTTAGAGTTATTTCGTGATAGTTACGTTGGTTGAAGCAGCTCAATCATGAATGACACCAAACAAATGCAGATCAAAGTGCCGATAGTGCGGAAGAACTATAGGCACTTTGACATTTGCAACTGCTGGTTTACCTTTGTTCACCCGCGAACGTTTTAACAAATGATTTGCAGATGAAATCGTGAACCTTCGTTGTGTTGTGGCCACTTTCATAGCGATAGAGATATAGCATGTGAATATATTCTTTCGAAAATTTCATATTGTAAGACATTGCTGATGTCTCTGTATTTAATGCAATACGTGATGAGACGCCTTTCGATCACTTATACATACATCGAACATTTTAATATTTTTCTTGTATTCTTATTTGATCACTTATATTCTTATTTGATCACTTATACATACATCGAACATTTTAATATTTTTCTCTAGTCGTTTACAGGAAAAAAAAAATCGAAATGTCTCAATTTTACCTTTACAACCTGATATATACAGTAATGTTTGTCTCTCTCTGTTCTACGATTTTTGATCAATCTTTCCAACCAAACGCCAAATTTTTCATACTTATTCTCCGGGGTTCTGAAGAAAATATCGACTTCCACGAAACCCGGATACTCCACTTACCCCGATTTGATCTCTTCGTTACTTTGTGATAAGCACAACATAACAACATGTTTATCAAAAAGTAAAAATTATAATTTTGTATTTAAAATAAATCACATTAAACCAATAAGATTTGAAACACCAACCTCACAATTACGAAACTGGGGAGCCCCCACCGATTAACCCACAACTCTACAAATAACGGAAATTCTAAAGGTTTTAAACAATTTACAATTTTCGACCTCAATTTTGAGTATTGCATCTTACTGCTTGGCACGTATCAGTCATTGGGGATGCACTATAACCTCACCGAGTTTAAACAAAATCGGTGACCCTAACGCCATGCCGTCTCTTTGTTAGTAAAATCATTTGCGATGATCAATGTATCATCAATTTAAGATTGTTAACCGTTGTATTGCGATTTAGTCTCAGATAAAACATCCAACTAGATTCGCCTGGCCATTTCTATATCGACTCTATAATGCAATTACGTGCTTCTTCTAGAGCAGTGGTTCCCAAACTTTTTTGATTCTCGGCGCCCTTGCTAAATCCAGATTTTCCTAAGGCGTCCTATGCCAAATTCTAATAAGTACAATTTGCGAAATAGCCAATATTTTTTTAAATTAAAGAGTTAGGACATGAAGTAAAAAATAAATAAAACAAGTATTTAAGATAACAAAAAACTGTAATTGAACAAATTCAATTAATTATAACTAGTGGGGTGGATGAGCATATTGATCAGTGCACATTTTCTCAAATCTTGGAATCAAACTGGACACAGCCACCCTCATTTCCTTCTCCACGTTGATTTTCGTGCAATGCCTAGTTTTTATCACAGCGACAGACTCAGCTTCGCACAAATAAGAAGTTGCAAATGGAATTAAGATTTTCTGAGCTTTACCATTTAGAAGGGATGTTCATCTTTTACTGATATCTAACATTCAGTTAATTCCATGCTGCTAAATTTTGTTTTCAACATATTGTTGCATGACAACTCAATATGATTCTCTTCTTCTGCAGCAGTAAATTCAGATGGGGTACTGTCATTAAATGGATCTTGTATCCATGCAAATTTATCGATATTATCATGTTGAAAATATTTTTCAAAACAGGTGATAAGCTGTGATAAATATTCTTCAAAAATAGATTTCATACCTCGAGAGAAACCAACTCCATTAGGTTAAAAACTGTTGCAACAAAGGAAAACATTCTTTTCCTTCGTCTTCGTTTATTTTTCTTTTCCACAGTTTTAATTTTTTTTTTATAAAAACTGAAATTTTCTCAATCGACTTTAAAAGGTGCATGTTGCTTCTCTGCAGGAAGAGATTCAGAACATTCAGCTTTTCAAAAATATCATACAAGTAAGCTAGTTTACCAAAAATTCTTCATTCACAAGGTTTTCGGCATACTTGTGGTCTTCCTCTTTGAGAAAAATATAAATTTCCAGTCGCAGTTCAAACGTACGAGACAAAACATTATCTCGAAAGAGCCAGCGCGAAGTGCTGTACTACAAGAAAGACGTGTGCTCGGATCTCATATTCTCACATAGTTTTTTGAAAAATCTTGACTTCAACGGCCGAGTTTTTATAAAATTTACTACATTGACTACATATTCTAAGGCCCGGTTTAATGTAGGACTCGGATATTTTGATGGGAGTGCTTCCTGTGAACAACGCGATGGATCCACAGTGCATCAGGGTCTTTGCTTCGGAAAAGTGCTTGAAATCCTCCATAACACTCGGACTTAGAACTCGCCATCTTGTAAGATAATAATATGTAAGTTGCAAAGCAATATTAATGCTGTTACTTTTCTTATATGTTTATTATGTATATACAGTTATATTTTTCTTACATATTTATTCAATATATATCGCATATAAAAAATTTCAGAAAAAAAAAAAATTGAAGTTATANTATCTGTAGGGCCTACTGCACAGCTCCAACTTCGGCCTTGCTGGTGATTGCTGGTCTCATGCCGACGCACATTAAGGCGAGGATGGCTATGTGGCTGTGGCACGCCCGCAACCACTCAACAAGCTCCTGTAACAGCTGCAAAGACTTCTTTAGTTTCTTCATCAAGAATGAAAAGGAAGACCTGAAGCGCTACAAGACAGAAAGTAAATCCTACGAACTTAGCAATAGTCAGGAGTACCCATGGCTCCAGGACCGTTCCTCTCAAGTTGAGAATATTGACATTTCCATCTACACCAGTGTTTCTCAACGGGGGCGATATTGCCCCCATGTGGGCGTTTTTCCATGTTGAGAGGGCGATTAGTAACAATTTATATTTTGGGGGCGAAAAACAATTTTCTGGGCGATATAGTAAAACATATTAAGAATAATTAGATATTTTATTTGTTATATCATACAATAATTAAACAAATAACATTATACTAGTCACTAGTTTATTCAATGCAATACGAATTTGGCATTAGCCTTGGCCCTCGGCATCAGAATTTTAAAGTGAAGGGGGCGATACTACGTAATGGTTTTGTTGAAGGGGGCGACGATACATTAGAGGTTGAGAAACCCCAACATAGGGTTTCCCAACATGGGGTCCCACAGGGGGGAAATTCGAAAATGGACTTGTCTAGAGTTTAAGTTAATTAACCGTATAGCTGCTGTATATATTAGGGGGGTATAAGAATTTTAGAAAGGCTTTTAGGTGGGAAACACCTAAAAGCCTTTCTAAAAGGGTTGGGAAACACTGCTCTAGTTTCATTGAGTCTTTTAAGACATTTACTTTGGACGTGTAGTCGCTGCAATCGAGTCTTGATCTAACGTGGCTGCAGTTAAGCCTAATTTGATTTATTCTGAAAGAGGTTTTTATTTATTTCTTAATGGTTCTAAATAATAGTATTAATAAACCGCTAACAGTCCGTGTGAGTATTTGACAATGAAGATGTAATATATCATCGATTTTAATTTTGATTGATTTCAGTTACGTAATCGAATTCACGTTAAGACTACTTTTAGTCCTAAGTATGGACACGGTGAGCTTTTTACCGAACAGAAACGTAGAATCTTTTTTGTTTTAGTGATTTTTTATTATTTCGTATCGTTAGCGGAATAAAAGTAACGTTGCTCAAAGAGTAAGTGTTTTGTGTATATTAGTGTTTATTCTAACTTGCTAACGTAATGAATCTTAATGTAACCGATATTTTTACTTTAATGTGTAAGAACTAAGTATTATTTACTTTGCTACTAATACGTATTTTATTAGGTGTGACTATATAATTTCTTGATTTATTTTTTTTAAATTATTGACGATATTTGTTGGCGAATCGTGTTATTTTCAATAACCGGTGTTATCTTAAAATTTTTAAATAATACATGGAAAAATTTATCAGGAGAAATATATATTTAATATTTATAAAATGTAAGTTTATGTGTTATAAAATATGTTGTGATATTGTAGTTCTTAAATGTAAAATTTGATAAAGGACAGCATTAAAATAACAGTGAAGAACACATTAATATCAGGTGTTATAATTGATCGTTAAAAACTTTAGGATCATTCATTTGAGAGTAACACGTGCCTATTTCAAGATAAGTAAGAATAAAGGCTGAAAGAGAGAGCTTTAATTTTAATCATAAAGATATGAACAATAATGAACTTGAGTTTTAATTGTTTGTGTTTATAGATGAAGTACCGAATGATTAATTCTTCGCTTATTTCCAAACTTGGTCTATGTCATAGCCAATATTTTTTTAAATTAAAGAGTTAGGATGTGAAGTAAAAAATAAATAAAACAAGNGGCTATATAGTGGATATATAGTGTAACTGTGGTATTACAATAAGTGAAAAACAATACATACAAGAAGCAGGTATGTGCGTTAACGGTGATGAACGAAGACCGTTTTTTGCCCCCCAAAATATAAATTGTTACTAATCGCCCTCTCAACATGGAAAAACGCCCACATGGGGGCAATATCGCCCCCGTTGAGAAACACTGGTGTAGATGGAAATGTCAATATTCTCAACTTGAGAGGAACGGTCCTGGAGCCATGGGTACTCCTGACTATTGCTAAGTTCGTAGGATTTACTTTCTGTCTTGTAGCGCTTCAGGTCTTCCTTTTCATTCTTGATGAAGAAACTAAAGAAGTCTTTGCAGCTGTTACAGGAGCTTGTTGAGTGGTTGCGGGCGTGCCACAGCCACATAGCCATCCTCGCCTTAATGTGCGTCGGCATGAGACCAGCAATCACCAGCAAGGCCGAAGTTGGAGCTGTGCAGTAGGCCCTACAGATACACAGGGCGGCGATCCGTTGAGCTTTTAGTTTTCGCTAAATATACACATTTTTTGTTGCTGAGGCCCAAATTGGTGTAGCGCATAAAAGGATAGGCTCGATAGCGCCAAGATAGATATGGTGCCTTGTAGCCAACATCCCAGGTGTTTTTGGCAATGCTCAAGAGAGCGTTTGAGTCTTCGAACGGATACACTCGATAAGTATTCCGACAATTTTTTGTTCATATTTTATATCGATCATTTCAAACAAATTATACGTGTTTTGGAAATATTCGGAGTGAAATTAATCTAGATTTGATTAATTTTATGGAAGAAAACCTCTCAAGTAGCCGTACCCCCTAAACAGCACAAGTGCCGTCTAACCAGTAACCAAATAACAGCACCAACGGCCTAATAAATCGGCCAGGACGCCGGCCGAAAGTTGGCCAACAACGGTCACGATAACGAATGATCTAAGAAACAAAAAATAACATTTTTTATATCAAACAAGACGGTATATAGAGCCGAAAACAACGGTGCATATAGCGAAAAAGTACGACAAGGAATAAACGAGATACATATGATCGTTTATCAACCACGTGGTCGCGACCAAAAAGGGCCGCAATTCCCGAAAAATATACCGATTTTAAAAAAATAAAACGGTGTTTGAAAGCGCACGTGTTAAGCAGTAAAATAATATGTGAAACACTCACCAGTGACAAAAATTCGCAGAGAAAATGCTTTCGAAAATCAGAGCACATACGAAGCACACTCTGTCCCACGCCAGCTAGAGGCGAATCTCAATATTATACTACAAATGTTACATACCTTCGTTTCACCGTCGATGTAGAAACGTCTAAATTAAGCTCCATTCTATGAAGTAGAAGCTGTTTTAAACGGACTCGCCTCACTGCTGCTTCAGAGGTGAGCGTCCTCTTCCTCGGTTGTCTTTCTCGCACGGCCCGGCGCCTTTCCCGGCGACACAGAACCTGTGTCCCGGTGCAATCAGAGCCGGCCCTACCACAGGGCGAACAGAGCAGCCGCTCCAGCCGCTAAGTCCAGGCGGCCGGGTGGCCGAGCGGTCAAGGTGGCAGCCTACCGCTCTGGGGACCCGGGCTCGAATCCGAATGGGTCGAAAAATCCCCAGGAATTTTTCGGGGGGTGGTCCGTTCGGATATGTCGGACCCCGTCCCTCACCACCCGGCAGCCCCATTGTGGGCCTGGCCGAACTCATAATGGGCTTGCAAAAAGAGGCCCTCTTAGTGCCCACAGGGCGGAAAGAGTTAACCTTTTTATAGCCGTCCACAGCGGGCTAGATGATCGCTTAATTAACTCCTTTGAGACATTCCAGTTTTTGATATTAATGTACAGTCGATCCCCCTATAAGATCATTGATTTTTCCGTTTTATCTGAATTACATGTTGTACGAGTCACTTAGATTTTACAAATATGTGAGCCGTTCACAGCCCGGCACACGTATTTGTAAAATCTAAGTGACTCGTACAACATGTAATTCAGATAAATCGGAAAAATCAATGATCTTATAGGGGGATCGACTGTACATTAATATCAAAAACTGGAATGTCTCAAAGGAGTTAATTAAGCGATCATCTAGCCCGCTGTGGACGGCTATAAAAAGGTTAACTCTTTCCGCCCTGTGGGCACTAAGAGGGCCTCTTTTTGCAAGCCCATTATGAGTTCGGCCAGGCCCACAATGGGGCTGCCGGGTGGTGAGGGACGGGGTCCGACATATCCGAACGGACCACCCCCCGAAAAATTCCTGGGGATTTTTCGACCCATTCGGATTCGAGCCCGGGTCCCCAGAGCGGTAGGCTGCCACCTTGACCGCTCGGCCACCCGGCCGCCTGGACTTAGCGGCTGGAGCGGCTGCTCTGTTCGCCCTGTGGTAGGGCCGGCTCTGATTGCACCGGGACACAGGTTCTGTGTCGCCGGGAAAGGCGCCGGGCCGTGCGAGAAAGACAACCGAGGAAGAGGACGCTCACCTCTGAAGCAGCAGTGAGGCGAGTCCGTTTAAAACAGCTTCTACTTCATAGAATGGAGCTTAATTTAGACGTTTCTACATCGACGGTGAAACGAAGGTATGTAACATTTGTAGTATAATATTGAGATTCGCCTCTAGCTGGCGTGGGACAGAGTGTGCTTCGTATGTGCTCTGATTTTCGAAAGCATTTTCTCTGCGAATTTTTGTCACTGGTGAGTGTTTCACATATTATTTTACTGCTTAACACGTGCGCTTTCAAACACCGTTTTATTTTTTTAAAATCGGTATATTTTTCGGGAATTGCGGCCCTTTTTGGTCGTGACCACGTGGTTGATAAACGATCATATGTATCTCGTTTATTCCTTGTCGTACTTTTTCGCTATATGCACCGTTGTTTTCGGCTCTATATACCGTCTTGTTTGATATAAAAAATGTTATTTTTTGTTTCTTAGATCATTCGTTATCGTGACCGTTGTTGGCCAACTTTCGGCCGGCGTCCTGGCCGATTTATTAGGCCGTTGGTGCTGTTATTTGGTTACTGGTTAGACGGCACTTGTGCTGTTTAGGGGGTACGGCTACTTGAGAGGTTTTCTTCCATAAAATTAATCAAATCTAGATTAATTTCACTCCGAATATTTCCAAAACACGTATAATTTGTTTGAAATGATCGATATAAAATATGAACAAAAAATTGTCGGAATACTTATCGAGTGTATCCGTTCGAAGACTCAAACGCTCTCTTGAGCATTGCCAAAAACACCTGGGATGTTGGCTACAAGGCACCATATCTATCTTGGCGCTATCGAGCCTATCCTTTTATGCGCTACACCAATTTGGGCCTCAGCAACAAAAAATGTGTATATTTAGCGAAAACTAAAAGCTCAACGGATCGCCGCCCTGTGTATCTGTAGGGCCTACCGCACAGCTCCAACTTCGGCCTTGCTGGTGATTGCTGGTCTCATGCCGACGCACATTAAGGCGAGGATGGCTATGTGGCTGTGGCACGCCCGCAACCACTCAACAAGCTCCTGTAACAGCTGCAAAGACTTCTTTAGTTTCTTCATCAAGAATGAAAAGGAAGACCTGAAGCGCTACAAGACAGAAAGTAAATCCTACGAACTTAGCAATAGTCAGGAGTACCCATGGCTCCAGGACCGTTCCTCTCAAGTTGAGAATATTGACATTTCCATCTACACCAGTGTTTCTCAACGGGGGCGATATTGCCCCCATGTGGGCGTTTTTCCATGTTGAGAGGGCGATTAGTAACAATTTATATTTTGGGGGCGAAAAACAATTTTCTGGGCGATATAGTAAAACATATTAAGAATAATTAGATATTTTATTTGTTATATCATACAATAATTAAACAAATAACATTATACTAGTCACTAGTTTATTCAATGCAATATGAATTTGGCATTAGCCTTGGCCCTCGGCATCAGAATTTTAAAGTGAAGGGGGCGATACTACGTAATGGTTTTGTTGAAGGGGGCGACGATACATTAGAGGTTGAGAAACCCCAACATAGGGTTTCCCAACATGGGGTCCCACAGGGGGGAAATTCGAAAATGGACTTGTCTAGAGTTTAAGTTAATTAACCGTATAGCTGCTGTATATATTAGGGGGGTATAAGAATTTTAGAAAGGCTTTTAGGTGGGAAACACCTAAAAGCCTTTCTAAAAGGGTTGGGAAACACTGCTCTAGTTTCATTGAGTCTTTTAAGACATTTACTTTGGACACATTGTCTGGGAAAGTGCCATTTTTCTTGTATCATAAATCGCTTATCATACAAGAAAATGTTCACGTAGAAAACATCGATACAACCGGGACAAGAAGCTTTTAAATCAATATTTATTTCGCTTCTTACACTGTTGCAACTGTTTTTGATCAGTTATAGCTATTAAAGGTAGCATAAGTTAAAATTCAGCTATTGAACATGATCAGCATATCTCATGATCATGGCTACCCTATAAATACAATATTCAAATGCTTTGGAACTGTTTAGTGTATGAATGTATCCATTGGTTTATCTTGCTGTATTAAAGCTGCTTTACCAGACAATGTACTCTTTGCAATGGCAAATTATACTTTTAGTTGTTTGAGATCAATATATTTATCAACATTTCTAATAGATAGTCTTCTATATTTATCATTATTAAAGATCTCAATGGTAATTAAAGTAATAATCTAGAATGATATAATAATCCCATACAGTAGAGCATCAATTATCCGAATCAATTGGGGACTGGGGTTGTTTGGAAAATTGGTTTTTCAGATAACCGATTATGTATGAAAAAATGCATTAACCCATTCCNGCACGTAAAGGTTAGGAAGTTCTGTACCATTCTTTCTATAGCCCCAATCTGTCATCGTGTGACTTTCATTTGTTTGGATCTTAAAAAACAAAAACTGTTACGGGGCAATGCTTCAACTCTCATGCAAAAGTCAAGGAAACAGTCACCCAATTGTTTAGGGTTATTAGAATAGGTTAGGTTAGAACGTGCGTCCCCACTGCTGGAATCAGAGATGAGCCGCCATGACAGTCTACGTAATTAACAACGTTGAAATAACAAAACTAAGTTGATAACACGTGTGTTATCAACTTAGTTTTGGTATTTCTTAGTTTTAACTTAGTAGGTTAGCCGGCCAAGTTAATTTGTTTCGAGGGGATACAGGTACTAGTTGAGATGTTAGTCGCCAGGGCGGCGCCACCATCTGGGATAAAGATTCACAAGTACCGATTTTTCAGTTGATTGACATTCGGATAATCGACGCTCTACTGTAATACAGTAGAGCATCGATTTTCCGAATCAATTGGGGATTGGGGTTGTTCGTATAACTGATATTTCAGATAACCGATTTATGTACGAAAAAATAGTTTAACGTATCCAATGTTGAAATTTTTCTCCATTGCGTGTCGCTTCGCATTGAATTTTCGTCGATGTTAAGCCTAACAAAGACTATTGTATTGTTAAAAATTATTTTTTATTTTGTACAAACAAAATAAATATATTGAAAAATATAAAAACAATAAAAAATTATACTTCAGATGTTAATTTAGTATCAAAAACGTAAAATATTTGAGTAGCCCAAGACATAGCCAAAGATTGAAGCTCTACAGCACTGGCGAAAATTTAAATTTGCCGACTGGAAATCTTTCGGATGATTGACTTTCGGAAAATCGACGCTCTACTGTAATTGTTTTTGTTACATTATCAATTTTAACACATTTGCTACTAAAAATTATTAAACATGTAGAAAAACATTTGCATCTCATCAGAATATGCATTCAAATTAAAATTTGTAATTCACAGATTATTTTTTGATTTGAGAAAGATGTTAGATTAAGACAATTTAATTTCAAGTGTAACTACATATTTAATAAATAGTTTAATTTTTCTAAAATATGTCATGCAGCATTGATTATGGATTCCAAATTTAATCAGTAAAAACTTCATGTTGACAGTACACCTCTCATAAAATATTTTAAATTTGTTCTTGTAAAAAGAAAAATACTAATTTTAAATATCATTTTAAAATATTTCAATTTTGCTATTTTAAATTTTTGTTAATTAATTATTACATTGCATTCAGTACTGTATTAGATAAATTTTAGATGTTCATATCTCATTAAATTGATGCTAGGATTATAGTTCCTTTTGGTTATTAGTTTATGTAGAGATGGCTATATCCTAACGATTGAATTTAACAAAAATAAAATCTTGGTATTGATTCATTATTGATGCAAAAAAATTTGGACTTGTTGCACAAAGGTATTTATGCACAAAAGCATCTGTGGAGATTTAAAGAAATATAAATATCATATATTTCTTTCAAATCTAATAAATATTGAGATTAAGATAATAAATATTTTGTGCTTATTATTTTTATCTTATCACTAGGTGATAAGCTTGTTAATTATGTAATTGTATTAAATTCCACTGTTTTAAATTGAAAAATCAGCAAAATTTATTTTCACATAATTAAAGCAAGATATTTTTGGAAAATATAATACAGGATGGCTATTAGGATTGGCCAAATGAAACCTGTTCGTGCTGTATCATGTGGTCCAGCAAAGGGGGGAATGTCACATCTGGCACAGTAAGCATATATCAGTGAACAAGCGAGGAGAAGATCAGTCATCTTGCAGGTTTTCTTTTTGGTGTAGCATAGTGAAAACATGGCCAAAGTTATTCAGAATCCATCTAAGGTCGAAACTTGGTGCCCCACTTTGAGCCAACCAGTAGATGAGCAAGCATGCAATGGAAACCCCCTGGCTCACCAACACACAAAAAATTCAAGTCACATGCCTTTGCCTGTAAGGTTATTAAGATGACTGCATTTTTTGACATTGCAGGGCCTTTGCTGATGGACTTTAAAAATCCTCTTGTGAGCATCAATTCCAACTACTACAATGAAGCATTAGACAAGTAGCACAAAGCCATAAAGATTAAGTGACCAGGCATGCTATCCATGGCTCGTGTCACTGTTGGTTTTAGATTTATCTGTGAACCAGACTTGTCAACCCTATCTAGACAACTAGGAAAAGAGACCAACTAATGCTTATCAAAGTTAGTTGGAATTCATCAAAAGGTTGTTTTTCTTTGACACATTGCATCGAAGGAAGACATTCTTTACATTTTGTTGTACTGCAATTAGGTCTAGCTGCAATGCTTGACCACATTTTGTGAACACTGCAGGATGCTTTAGCACGTAAAGGTTAGGAAGTTCTGTACCATTCTTTCTATAGCCCCAATCTGTCATCGTGTGACTTTCATTTGTTTGGATCTTAAAAAACAAAAACTGTTACGGGGCAATGCTTCAACTCTCATGCAAAAGTCAAGGAAACAGTCACCCAATTGTTTAGGGACCACCAACATCATTCTTTGCAGACAGTATCTGTCGTCTTCCCAAGCAGTGGAATGCATGTCTGACTGCCTATAATGACTTTTTAGCAAACAAAAGTGCATTTCTCCTTCTTCATTGATTTGTTTAATTATACCATACTATGACAGATATACTGTTTTGTTTATCTTAATAAATTTACTCTAATGGGTTTCATTTGATCAATCCTTGTATAATTAAAATATACCACTTTGAAGACAAAACTGTTAGAGATAGATCAATAAAACCTTACAGGCATGATTATTCTGGCATGAGAAAGATATGGACTAAGTTTCAAAAATAGTTAAAATTTTTGCCACTAGCAATCTATAACAGTGCCACTTGTTGCAGTGGCATCAAAGAAACTGTTTAACATGCTTTTCATCACTTTGTCACATATTGCAATCATGTTATCAATATATATATTAAAAGCAAAATGTTCTGTCCCTGCCGAAACTGAAACCAACACTACAAAGGAGCAACGTATAAGTACATCATATCACATTGCGGGTGTGGTCTACAATTTGTTCCTCAAAAGGATCACCTGATCACCTGTTAACTTCTTCTGTGGACTCTGTTAACCCTTTGTACAAATTAATGCATAGCGGAAGGAAGGAATTTGTGTAGGAATAAGAGAGACAAAAAGACTTCACTTTTGACTCTGAATTGAAGAAATGACTATTTATTTGCTCCTGTAGCAACTGTTCTTTAAGTTTGATTATTCAATAACCTTTGGTTATATACAGAACACAGATACAGTAGAGCATCGTTTATCCGAATCAATTGGGGACTGGGTTGTTCAGATAACTTATTTTTCGGATAACCGATTATGTACGAAAAAATATATTAACCTATCCTGTGTTGAAATTTTTCTCCATTGCATGTCGCTTCGCGTTGAATTTTCGTCAATGTTAAGCCTAACGTAAACTTTTTAAAATAATAATCGTGGCTACTGTATCGTTAAAAATGATTTCTTTATGTTTTACAAATGAAATAAATACATTGAAAAATATAAAAACAAATAAAAATTATACTTTAGGCTGACTGAAATTTTTTTGGATAAACGACACTCTACTGTATACAGATTTAGTTTTAGTTTTATGTTATTTTGAATAGTTTTTATGTATGTATATTTATATAAGCAAAATGTTCCGTCACAGCTGCACNTGTGATGGTGTGGGCAAGATTTGGATGGGGGAGTAAAACAGACATTGTATTTATAGGAGGTAGAATGAATTCAGAAAAGTATCAAGAAATGTTGTATCAAAATTTAAATACTTTTGAATCACTTATTGGGGGAGAAAACTGGCAATTCCAACAGGATAATGCTGCCATTCATGGATTAAAGTCAACTAATAATTGGTTTGTTGAAAAAAATTAATGTAATTGATTGACCATTACGGAGCCCCGATATAAACCAGATAGAGAATGTTTGGGGCATTATGAGTCGTCTTGTTTATGGCAAGAACAGACATTAGCGAGGTTGAGGCTGAAGTTTTAAACGTGACATCTTGTACATTGGACGTTCAGCTCTGCTTTCCTGTAAGCCTAGGAGTTTGACAATGGTGTTTGGAATGTTGAGCATGATTCCACTGACTATTCAAACACCATTGTCAAACTTCTAGGCTTACAGGAAAGTGGCGCTGAACATCCGACATACATATTTTTGCGTTTAAAACTTTGGCCTCAACCTTGCTATTATAACACTATAAACAAACCGAAATTAGCTATCATGGATTATTGGGAAAATATTAAACAAAAACTTCAAAAATTAGTAAAATGTATGCTTGATTTAATTAATTAATTCAAATATTCTATCAAATAGTGGACCTACAAAATATTGAGACATCACAAATCATTTTTTTATGTACTTTTGTACTTTTTATGTACATTTTTTTATGTTATATTTTTGAAACAATCAAAAATTGAAAATCTGATAATTTTTTTGTAATTGTCAGATAGCTCTAAAAATGTTTAAATTGATGTTGTAAACAACATACTAATATAATAAATACATTACTATTGTTAATGTTTTTTGTTATTGAAAAAAGTTGGGTGTGTTTATTATTTTGAATAGACTGTATTTCATTTAATCTCAGGATGGGATACAGATTAAGAAACAAAATTTAGCATGTTACACTTATATAAGTGGCACTGATGCTCATAAAGTTTGGTGGTTAAAGGTCCAGGATGTAGGGAGATAGAAAAGATCACATATCATATATCAAGTGGGATCGGACTTAATGAAAATTTTACTTGCTACCAGCATTTAATATTTAAAAAACATTTCTACTATCAAAATTAATAATGCCTTTTTATAATAATTTATAATATAAAAGTTATTTTTAATAAAATCTCATAATAGATGGCATCACATACAATTTTAATTTTGTGCTAATATGTCTTAGTGTTTCTTAAACATAAATATTTTTTGCCAGCAAAGTTATGTAACTCATTACTGGATCTGTTAAAAAATGATTTGTGATTATGAAACAAGAGTTCAAATACATAATATTTGAAATTTCAGTTCATGGCTTATACTATCAAATGATTTATTCCACAATCATTGAAACATATATTAAAAAATAAAATTTATAAATTATTTTTTTTCCTATTAATAAGATAATGGAAAATAAATAAATGTGAAAAGTTAGATAAACCTTCATTTTCATTTATATGACATTTTTAACACTTATAAAAAAATATTTAGTTAAATTAATAATAAAATCAAATATACAAACCCAAAACTTTGAGGCAACATCAACAGATTTCCTGTGTTATACATGCTCAAATTTGTTGGAGCTCCTATGTCATTTAAGAGTTCTTTTTGGAATGCTTCATATGGTATATCTTTTGTGTCACATGTCAAAAATAATGTGGAAAAAAGTGAAGGGCGTGTTAACCGCATCACTGACAAAATAAAATGTTATTTATTAAAAATGGCTATAGTCAAAAATTAAAAGCATAATCCCCTTTTTATTAATGCAGATAATTTGAACTTTGCTCAATTCAATTTATCACAATATTTAATTTTTTTTTGAGTTTCCTTATTAAATTCATGTAATACGACCTTTTCAATAGCTGAATTATCAACTCGGTAATGTGTCTCTTTATACATCATCTCATTGGTGTGTTAGAATTCTTGTAAATATATTTTATCTATGAATTTAAACTAACTGCTATCTACAATTTTACAGATAATGTTAATCTAATTAAATTTTTGACTTGAATATATATACATTTTAGCATAAGTTGTTCAAGTTTAAAAATGATTGTTTAAACTTATATTTGAATACTATTGCACAGTATTGGAGATTGTGAGATAATTTTTGAGGATAAATATTAATTCTTATACTTTATTCATAGCTTGAATTGTCAGACTAATTTGCCAAATTGTATAAATCTCTCTAACACTGTAGTGGAATTATTTTGCAGTTTAATAAAAGGATACTTTTTATTTACAAAGAATACTTGTATATTCTTATCAATAGATTTAAAGAAATTTTATAATGTAAAGAATTAAAACTATTCTTTACATAAAAATTTTTCATATTGATATATCATCAGAAAATTTGTTGATTTCTTTTATATAATTTTGTCACTGATCTTTCTAATAGTCAGTAAGACATTTACTATTTGAAATCACACACAAAATATTGTTTGTTTTATTATTGTACAGTAACTGAAGACTGATATCATTAGTCATCCTATGTTTGTCCTAATATTTTATAACATTAGAATTTTCCTTGTATCTTTTCTTAGCTATTTTTCTGCTGTTTTCTGTTCACTGCATTATCTCAGTAAAATAAATGTTAGTAAAAATCATTATTTAATTTCAGAACAATTATATTACTATAGTTGAAAACTTTCTTAACTGTTTGTCAGGTGCAACATGTCCTGTGGACAGACAATTTTTGCTTTTAGATTAAATAATAATTATCATTGTTTTTCATTATCATATATTATAATTATTTATTTGAAAAAAAATGATATATATATGAAACAACAATACAAAACAATAAGGGAAATAGGGAAAAAATATTATATAACATATCGCTACTTTGAGCTATTTGAGTCGTTATTCGAACCACATATTGTGATTCACTTTTATGATCACTTTCTAAAATTTTTCTGCACTTAGGTTGCCTTCACTTTCATCTCGTATAGTAGTTTTGGCATTTTGCTTTTCCTCTTCCAAATGATCTTGAAGAATGCAAGGCATGTCTTGTAGGATGAACCTATAAAAATATTGTACTTGCAATTAAAAGTGTAAAAGTTATATAAATCAATAATAAAAATGAACTAATCTATTCCTATAGTAAAAAATATAAAAACACAAACATAACAGTTGNAAAAAATTGTCGGAATACTTATCGAGTGTATCCGTTCGAAGACTCAAACGCTCTCTTGAGCATTGCCAAAAACACCTGGGATGTTGGCTACAAGGCACCATATCTATCTTGGCGCTATCGAGCCTATCCTTTTATGCGCTACACCAATTTGGGCCTCAGCAACAAAAAATGTGTATATTTAGCGAAAACTAAAAGCTCAACGGATCGCCGCCCTGTGTATCTGTAGGGCCTACTGCACAGCTCCAACTTCGGCCTTGCTGGTGATTGCTGGTCTCATGCCGACGCACATTAAGGCGAGGATGGCTATGTGGCTGTGGCACGCCCGCAACCACTCAACAAGCTCCTGTAACAGCTGCAAAGACTTCTTTAGTTTCTTCATCAAGAATGAAAAGGAAGACCTGAAGCGCTACAAGACAGAAAGTAAATCCTACGAACTTAGCAATAGTCAGGAGTACCCATGGCTCCAGGACCGTTCCTCTCAAGTTGAGAATATTGACATTTCCATCTACACCAGTGTTTCTCAACGGGGGCGATATTGCCCCCATGTGGGCGTTTTTCCATGTTGAGAGGGCGATTAGTAACAATTTATATTTTGGGGGCGAAAAACAATTTTCTGGGCGATATAGTAAAACATATTAAGAATAATTAGATATTTTATTTGTTATATCATACAATAATTAAACAAATAACATTATACTAGTCACTAGTTTATTCAATGCAATATGAATTTGGCATTAGCCTTGGCCCTCGGCATCAGAATTTTAAAGTGAAGGGGGCGATACTACGTAATGGTTTTGTTGAAGGGGGCGACGATACATTAGAGGTTGAGAAACCCCAACATAGGGTTTCCCAACATGGGGTCCCACAGGGGGGAAATTCGAAAATGGACTTGTCTAGAGTTTAAGTTAATTAACCGTATAGCTGCTGTATATATTAGGGGGGTATAAGAATTTTAGAAAGGCTTTTAGGTGGGAAACACCTAAAAGCCTTTCTAAAAGGGTTGGGAAACACTGCTCTAGTTTCATTGAGTCTTTTAAGACATTTACTTTGGACACATTGTCTGGGAAAGTGCCATTTTTCTTGTATCATAAATCGCTTATCATACAAGAAAATGTTCACGTAGAAAACATCGATACAACCGGGACAAGAAGCTTTTAAATCAATATTTATTTCGCTTCTTACACTGTTGCAACTGTTTTTGATCAGTTATAGCTATTAAAGGTAGCATAAGTTAAAATTCAGCTATTGAACATGATCAGCATATCTCATGATCATGGCTACCCTATAAATACAATATTCAAATGCTTTGGAACTGTTTAGTGTATGAATGTATCCATTGGTTTATCTTGCTGTATTAAAGCTGCTTTACCAGACAATGTACTCTTTGCAATGGCAAATTATACTTTTAGTTGTTTGAGATCAATATATTTATCAACATTTCTAATAGATAGTCTTCTATATTTATCATTATTAAAGATCTCAATGGTAATTAAAGTAATAATCTAGAATGATATAATAATCCCATACAGTAGAGCATCAATTATCCGAATCAATTGGGGACTGGGGTTGTTTGGAAAATTGGTTTTTCAGATAACCGATTATGTATGAAAAAATGTATAGTAATAAAATTCAGTAGGCAAAACATATAATACAGTAAGAAATTATAAAAAACAGTGTGTTATATAACAGAACATGTATGAAATATTAAGGCCTAAAAGATTTGACAACATAACTGACTCAACCTAGCACTCTTTGACCTATGTAGGCCTTTGTGCCACAAAAATCTTACATCTTAAAATTTGTGAAATTCTAATAAATGTTTAATTTTAAATACTAATTAATCCTCCTATTATTAATTAGGAATATTTCATAATAAAAAAAATAAGCTAGTATTGTTACGTTACTATATAAATGTTATGTATAATATATTTTATTTTTGTGCTTCATTTTATTTTCTCTATGCTTTGTCACATTGGTGAAAATATCTTTTCAGTTCAGCTTGGTTTTGTTAATAAATTTAACCAAAACTAACTTTATTAACATTTGGCAACAATGTTACCAGCTGATTTCAACAAATATAATAAATATTTATTCTTTTGTTTGTAATAAAATAAAGAATAAAATAAAATACTGTATAAACAATTATGCTATGTTAATGTTCAGTAAATGACATCTTATTTACTGCACTTTGATAGTTGCAGGTGTGGTAGATGTATGTTATGCCTAAATCAGTAAATATCTGTACAGTACATTACATACATATATACATACATACATATTTTTTCTTATATTGAAACTGAACTATAAAACTAGATGGTTGTTATAGCAAACAATTGCTGTAATTAATTGGGTTATTATTATAGTTAAGTTAGAAACTAAGTGATTTGGTATTTTGGGATGTTGAAATATGTTATAGCAAAAAGCTATATAAAGAGTAGTGTGCATTTTGTTTCTTTTTTGTTTTGAAATCATTTGAAAATAGTCTCAATATTTAGAAATAGTTTTATAAACAAAAATACATGCTATTTAATTGTCTTATGTTCTATATAGTATTATTTCTTGCAGTTCTTACATTCATTCATCTTTCCTTGACAATGAGAATTTTGATCAGTATTGCTGTAAAACAAGTTACAGAATCACAGTACAATTTTCAATTTTTCTTTTAATCCAATCTGATAACTGTTTGAAATAAAAATATTATTATATATTTTAGATGTACTAAGCTTGCATATATCCTGAGAAACATACGATTAAAATAAAACTGTTAATAAATAGAAATGTATATTAANTGTTTATATGTAAATTTAATATTGAATTTTACTTACTTGTAATTAATATTAATAAAAATTAATTTTTTTTAACAGAAATTCTTCAGTTGCAGTATTTACAATATTATTACATAAAATGGAAGTTTATAGATATGTTAAAGAAGAACTTTTAGCCAGAAAGTCATAGGAATTAAATTATTAATTATTTGTAAATTTAAAACAACAAAAAAAATCTTAATTATGTTAAATTCTGCAATTTCATCCAATGCAACTTCAATATCTATTGGAAAACAGGTAAAAATATTAAAATTATGCTTTGAATAGCTTGAATGAGTAAACATACTTTTAGATAATTTAAATATTCTGTTTTACTAGTTAATCATGATTTTTATTAATAAATTTTATTGAAATTTAAAATAACATTCCTAGAAAGGTATAAAATCTTCTACTTTCCTAATTATTTTAATTATAGTTATTTGAGCTATTGATAAAATTCATATTTTTAAATGAGTTTCATGATTCAAGGAAATTGT
Source organism: Centruroides sculpturatus (assembly GCF_000671375.1). Classification (NCBI taxonomy): domain Eukaryota; kingdom Metazoa; phylum Arthropoda; class Arachnida; order Scorpiones; family Buthidae; genus Centruroides; species Centruroides sculpturatus. The sequence goes on along the minus strand of NW_019384705.1, from coordinate 332,894 downwards.
ACAACTAAAATGATAAATTTAAAACAGCATTTCTGTATGGAAATTAAAATATGTTTTTTGGCCATTGATTGTCATTATTACATCTTTATTAACAATTGGCAGTAAAAATTTATTGAGTTTTGCTATTTTTAAAGTTTTATTCAAATATGTAATGTATTTTAAAGCTTGGATGTCAATGAAGGTTCTAGTTGAAGATGTTAGCCTGCCATTCTCAAATCTAATCCATGCAAGAAACCCAGGAAATTTTTTGGATATATTGGACTTTCTTCCTTACCACCCAGCTGTTCCCCATTGTGGGCCTGATCAGACCCATAATGGACATGCAAATAAAAGACTTTTTAATGCCAACAGAACAAAGAATTTTTAAAAATTAAAAATTTGTTTATCAGCTAGTTATGTGATAAACAAAATTTATAAATCTTTAATAAATAAAGAAAAACAAGCATACAAGGACAAAAATATATAAAACAATAGCAATACTCACTCTACTTTATGAAAGTATGATCTGGATAATAAAAACAGTTAATATACAAATAATAGAATATGTAGAAATTAGATTATTCTGTCAATTAGTTGTCCATAGACTCGAAGTTCCAAACAACAAAAGACAAAATCTTAAAATTACCCCAATTAATCATACAATTGTTAAATATAGAATGTTGTGACCATGAAGTATGGACAAAGAAAATGTCAAGAACTTTCAACTATCATCCAGTACAGAAATTTTTCATAAAGTTAAAGAAAATAATTATTAACTCAGTCGCAACTTATTTAGATACAGTCAAACTTTGTTGTAATACCTACTTAAATAACACTATTCTTGCAAAATATCAATATTTGTGAATGGATTTTTCCCATAAATGTTAATAAAGATCCTTAGTGTTTGTGAATTACTAAATGTATGATTTTGTAATGTAGCAGACATTATCATCATCAGAAATTTGAAATCTCAAACTCAAACTTATGTAGACCTCATTATTATATATAATTCTTACTGTTTAATGTACTTCAGATACATTAAACAGTACATTACACTCAATTTAAGACACAGCAGAATGGATAATGTATTGATCAACTTTCATGATTTAAAGTTTCATGAAAAAATTTTTCTTTATTAAATTAATCATTTTTCATGAATATTCTTTCTGAATAACTGCCAAAATATTTTGTATCCAATCTAAGGAGAGAAAAAGAGTCATAAAAAAGTTGTTTATGAAGTCTTATTTTCAGTATTTTCAAGAAAATTTAATTGGATAAATGATCATATTGTAAGTTCAAGTGATTAAGAGTAAGTAAAAAATTTACAGATTTGTAAGCAGTAGTAACAGGTAATTTAAATATTTTGTAGATATGATTTTAATTTATAGTTTGGCAATCTCAAGATCAAAGATTCGTAGATTGCTGAGTAACCTGTCAAAAGTTCGTATTTGAAAACTAATGATCTTAATTTTAAAAAAATACAAAAACAAATAAGTTAATTTCTTTGTGTTCTTATTTGCCTGTATATTTAATACATTTACATTTTGCCCTTGCATTATGAACTATTCTTAGCTTCTTGAACAGGAATTTCTTCTTCTTATCAATGCTTGTACACTCTCTTAGTGGTGTATGAAAGCATGTGTCAATTGCATCACTGTTTATTATGCTGATAGTAAGTCAAATGGTTATGGCTGTTAGTAGTTTTAAGTTTGCATCAAATTTATAAGGTATTATAATAAATATATTAAATAACACCTTTATTTCTAGACATATTAGAATCTAAGGAAAAAATCTAGGAGTTTTCAAGCTATATTGGGAAGTATGAAATTATGGAAAAACTTGGTAAGGTTGTGTATGATTATGCACAGACATGAAAAGTCAAACTTGCAGTATTGAGCATCATTATGAAACCAAGAATTTTAGTTTAATGAGTAAATTCAGTAAGGAAGAATGATCAGTATATATGAAAAAATGTATAGTAAACCTCACTTACATATATACCTGGGGTATACAATTTCTGGCCACATAAGTGAGATGGTCACCTAAGTGGGGTTATGAAAAAATTGACATACAGAACTATAATTGTACTGTACTGAATCCTGTGATCTGTTTAATAAAAATTTCAGCAAACTGTTCTAAAACTATACAACAAAGCTCAGTTCTGTTTAGTGTTTTAAACAATTTGTTGAATTTAGGAATGCAGGATTTTCCTGTTATGTTGGCCTGTCACTTTACAATGCTTCTATCTTGGCTATAAGTGAAATGGCCATTTAAGTGAGATGGCCAGTGGCCATCAAGATGGAGCTTGATTTATATTAAAACTTATCCAGAATCGTTTTGCAGCAAATCAACCAACTGAACAATAATTTTGATATTTCAAATAACTTGATTTTACTTTCCTGCCTCTATTATATATAACGGGGAAGGTATGGTGATTGGTCAAAAAATGACCCCCTCAAGATTTTTACGTTTTTGGACTTAGGATGCCTAGAAACATTGAGAAAATGCAAAGAAAAAAATTAGGGTTTTTTTTTCTATATGTATGGATGTGTGTGCCCCTTACCCACATCCATACATACAGAATATCCATGTGGGTTTTATTCACTCTCTTTGAAGCTTAATAACTCTTGTGCTTTTTGTTGAAAATTTTTGAAATTTTGCAGGGAGGTTTGTATATTAGCGGATTGATGTTATTAAAGTTTGATGGTTAAAGGTTGAAGTGATGGGGAGATAAAGGAGCGGTCGTGTTTTCTATCTTGAGTAGGGTTGGACTTAAATGATGTTTTACTCATTATTGGCTTTTACATTTTTTTATAAAATCTATCCCTACTCACAAGCTTTTTGCCATTTTATAATAATTAAAAATATAAAACATTTTAAAATAAAATTATCATGATGGATGGCACTACCAGAATTTAAAATGTTGTCGGGAAAGTTAAGCAACTCATTGCTGGATTTTTTGGTATAGCAGTAGTATCCATGAACAACACTGAAAATCCAGATTTTTATAGTTTTTTGTAATTACAACTTAGTTGTTTTTTAGTTGTGAAAGTTAGTTAGGTTAATTTATGGCATTTATAGTGAAAATGTAATATACATAATAAGAAGTGTTGTAAATATAATCAAATTTAAAAAATCAGTGTCAATGTGCACCAGTAACATATAGTGTAGGAAGCAATTTTTTTTTACTGTGATTTCAAGCTCATCCCATGATAAAAATTTGTATATAAGCTTATTAAGTGTCTGAATTTAACATAAAATTATTTTTTTAAAGTGATGTTTCTGAGATTTTCAAAAGCCAAAATTTTGAAAACTGATGACAGTTTTTTTCCTGAAAGGATGTTTTTCTTACATGTCAAATAAAAGAGCTTTCAAATGAATGAAAAAAACTCTTGACAGATGGTTGCTGATTTACAACAATTTCCATATATCAGAATGTGAATAATTTGTGTTTTTGACTATTTTTAAAATTATATATATAAACTGATTCCAAAAATGATAAAAATCTGGACTTTCAATTTTCTCCAAAAGTGCTATACCCAAAAATCAAGTTAATCTGAAACATCAAGGTTTCTACTTCTGGTTGATTTGATATGAAATTATCCTTTAGTTTTACAACAGAACTTCATGGGTGGCCACATAACTGAGGTGGTCACAAAGCAAAGTTTTACTGTATATTGAATTATAAGTGACAAAAGGAAACTTTGCTGATATAAATAAATTAGGATCAATGCTCAAAAACACTGGCTTTATTGCATTCCTATGTATTATGAAATATGGGAAGCATTTACAGATGACAATTTCTTGCTCTTACTGTTCCACTTAGAATCAGTGATATGTCAAAAATATATATATATATTGAAGAACAAATGAAAAAAGATAATGATCTGTTGTGATGTTTTCAGTATAATTCCTGATGAAATTACTGATAATAATAATGCTTGATTAGCAACAGCTTGTTGTGGTCAAATTTAATCAAAATAAATAACAGCTATATTTAATACTACTAAGGATTCATAGTTTTTCAGAAATTTTTAAAATCACAAAATTTAGTGAAGGAAGAATATTAGACTCAAAGAAACTTATCTGTAATAACTGACAGTGCCATAGCCATGTGGAATAAAAACATTAGATCTATAAAATTTTTATAAAGTGAAATTTGTTGCCAGCTTTTTTATCATTTTATTCTATAATTAATTGAAGTAAGTTTGCATACTAAAGCATCTGCAAAACAATTAAATGAAATTGTGAATACAGTAGAACGTCAATTTTCCGAAAGTCAATCATCCGAAACGTCAATCATTCAAAAGAATTCCAGTCGGCAAATTTAAATTTTCGCCAGTGCTGTGGTGCTTCAATCTTTGTCTATGTCTTGGACTACTTAAATATTTTACGTTTTTGATACTAAATTAACATCTGAAGTATAATTTTTTATTGTTTTTATATTTTTCAATATATTTATTTTGTTTGTACAAAATAAAAAAATAATTTTTTACGATACAATAGCCTTCGTTAGGCTTAACATCGACGAAAATTCAACGCGAAGCAACACGCAACGGAGAAAAATTTCAACATCGGATACGTTAAACTATTTTTTCGTACATAAATCGGTTATCTGAAATATCAGTTATACTCACAACCCCAGTCCTTAATTGATTCGGAAAATCGACGCTCTACTGTATTATAATAAAAATAAATTTAATTGAAGTATGTTTAGCTGTTATACACAGAGTTCAAATCCTTATTGGAAGACATGGACTTTTTCAAAAAATGGCAATCTATTACACTCAAAAGTTTAATATTCCAATGGTTAAGTAGAAGTAAAATTTTATGTTTTTGTAGCCTGTCTTGATAAAATTAAAACTGTGAATGTATGTAATTAAGAAAATTATCGTCAATAATGGATAAGTCAATTTGTCAGAGATTATTTGATACTAAAGAAGTGAAAGTGTTAAATATGCTTGATGCATTTCAAAGGATTATTAAGGTTAAACATCTATTGTTATATTATTTATGGATTGAACATTGTTCACCTTATCAAAAAGATCAAGATACCAAATTAAGTTATCTTCAAATCACACTTCATGTGTCTTTATTCATGATTTTTTATTTGGCATTTTCATTCCAATCTTACTATTTGATAACTTAATAATAAATATTCAACATATTTATTTAATAATTACAAACAAATCTTAATACAATTTTGTTTGTAAACACAGTTTTTCAAATTAAAAAAATGTTTTAAAACAAAAATACAGGTAATAAAAAAACTGTATTTGACACGATTATGTTAGCAAACATACAAATTTTACAAATATTTATTGTATTAAATAGTAATATAAATATTTTAATTGAAATATTTCAGATGACATATCTTCTGACATTCACTGTTATTTGATTACTGGCTCATAGGTGGCAACAGGATCTCGTTCTTCTCTGTTGACATCAAGAATAGAGTTTACTTCAAGTGAAAATGAATGTTCACTTGCTACTCAAGCATTACAAGCAAAATATAATCATTTTGGAGGTGATGAAAAGACTAACAAAGCATTAGAAAATAGTGTCACTTTTAATGGTCAGATGAAAGGAAGTAATGGAATGGATCATAATAAAAATTCACAAGGTTAGTGTTTTTTAACTTAATAGTAATTATATTTATAGTTATTATACAACTGAATACAGTAGAGTCCCAAAAACTTGGCACTTGATAACCCGGCAGTCCAAATAACTCGGCCAAACCCTGACAGAGCGAAAAAACCCATAGTTAATTTTCCTTATAAACAGATTTATGTTTTATTAAGTATTTTTCTGAGGTCTGTCTTATCAGGTAAATTACTGTACACTGTGTATTCATTAATTTTCATTTTCATGTAGTAATGGCTCTATGCCTTCATAAAGTACATACTTTTCCTTTATTTAAGGGTATTTGGGCAGTTTATTCTCTGTTATGTTCTCAAGCAAACAATACATATAAGTACAGTACAGTATTTTCTGAGGACTCCACACTCTTACTTATTCTTTTTTAACCCCATTTCCGATAACCCGGCATTTTCACAAACTCGGCCACCCTTTCGTCCACATTAGGCCGAGTTTTCGGGACTCTACTGTATAAGTAAATTTATTATTTTTATAAATTGCAAATTTCACTAATTGACAAAGTTACAAATCAAGAAGAAGGTATTGAAACTTTATTGGTGCAAACATAATGGCAATAATAATAAATGATTACAATATCATAGAAAGGGATAATTTTCTGTGGAACAACAGTACAATTTAAATGAACATTGTAAGATTTCCTCTTGTATGGATACATGTAGCAACAAGGTTGAGCATGAAGGCATACAGGCATTGTATTCTACTCTGCAACAAATTTGCTATGTATGCTACTACTGCTGCTCCAGATCACTCAAACTTATAGATGGCAAAAACTGACATTTCATCTGGTCCCACAGATGTTTGATAGGTGACAAAGTAGGATACTAGGCAGGCCAAAGAAGTGTGGCAATGTGACAGAGACATTATGAGGAACCGTAGCTGTTTACATCTTAGTATTATCCTGCTGGAAAATGGCTGTTTGCAATCCTGCCATAAAAGACAATATGTGAGGGACAGGATTTCTTGAACGTATTATTATTAGGTGACTGGCTTTCATATGATATGGCTTCCCAAACCAGCAACAGCAATGGAGACAGTACACCATTCAACAGTAAAAACAGGATTGAAGCACTCACCAGTAGTCATTCATTCTCAAACAGAATCAGAATCACTTGTCAATTGTAAGGGTTATATAGACAGAGTTATATAGGTGTAATTGACAGAGTTATATAGGTGGGGTTTCTTCCTATCTCTGGAAAAGAAACTCTTGCAGCTATTTGTGCATGTCGCATGATAAGACAGTCATCTTTTCTGATGGTCTGTCTTTGGCATCCAGAACCAATATGACATATATGTGTGCTCTTGCTTATCTACTGCGTCAACACCATCTTACAGTCAGGTCAGAAAGGCATAGATGACAGACCATTTGGCAAAACAGCCATACTGCTTCTCTTAGTTCAATGGTAGAACTATCTTCATGTATTTGTCTTTGTTTGCATTGTATAGGCATACACAGGGATGAGGAGTCAGGAAAAATACACAACTTTTGACTCCCGAGTCAGTATTTTTAAAAATTGACTCAGACTCCTGATTTCTTTCACTAATGCGCCACGAGTAAGTTAGTAGTTTAATAGAAATAAAGCTGGCCATATAAGCTTTTGATAAAAATAGTGTTTTTATTTATTATATACAAAAAGTATAATATTTAAGAAGAATATTTAAATTTGAATGAAAAAAAAACATTGTAAATAGTATTTACAAATCATTTTTATTAATTTATACAGTAATATAATTTAGTAACATAATATTTTAATCATATAATAGGACTTTTATGATATTTAAACTGTTTACATGAAATAATAAAAAGGAAAAAAGCAGCAAAAAAAGAACAGAAAATATTGACTTTGAATGCAGAGATTTTAAATTTTAATCATTTTGTATGAAAATGTTAACTTAGAACACTCTTTAATTTTGGGTTTTTGCATATGCATAATACAGTCTGTTTCAAAATTATAAACACACCCAACTTTTTTCAATAACAAAAACATTAACAATTGTAATGTATTTATTATATTAGTATGTTGTTTACAACATCAAGTTAAACATTTTCTGAAATTTTTCGAGCAATCTGACAATCACAAAAAAAATTATCAGATTTTCAATTTTTGATTGTTTCAAAAGTATAAACACAGGTGCATAAAAAATGATTTGTGATGTTTCAATATTTTGTAGGTCCACCATTTGATTTAATTAATTCAAATACTCTGTCAGGCATACATTTTACTAGTTTTTGAAGTTGTTCTTGTTTAATATTTTCTCAACAATCCATGATAGCTAATTTAATTTCATTTACAGTATTGTATTGTCTGTATTGGCCATAAACAAGAAGACTCAAAATGCCCCAAACATTCTCTATCGGGTTCATATCAGGGATCCGTGATGGCTAATCAATTACATTAATTGCTTTTTCAGCAAACCAATTTTTAGTTGACTTTGATGCATGAACGGCAGCATTATCCTATTGGAATTGCCAGTTTTCTCGCCCAGTAAGTGATCCAAAAGTTATTAAATTTTGATACAAACGTTCTTGATAGTTTTCTGAATTCATTCTACCTTCTACAAACATAATGTCTGTTTTACTTCCCCAACCAAATCCTGCCCACACCATCACAGATCCTCCACCTTGCTGTTTTTTTCATTCTGACTACTTTCTTCTTTTTCAAATCATACCAGTAGTGACTATAACTGTCAGGCCCATCCAAATTCCATTTTTTTTCATCTGAAAAGACTATTTGTTTCCACTCCTCTTTCCATGTCATCTTGTCTTTGGCCCACTTTAATCTAGCTGTTTCTTGCAATTGTGTTAATTTCGATTTTTGCCATTTTTGTAAATTTGGCATTTTTATGATTATGCATACATCTCCATACAGTTGCTGGTGAAACTGCAATTGGCAATGCTGATGCTGATTCTCTGACAGACAACTTGTTGACCGTCAATAGCCAAAAAAACTTTTCTTTCATTTCTAGGTGTAATGAGTTTAGGCCTTCCACTTCACTTATTCCTACCATAATTTTCATCCTGAGTTAACACATTTCTCACAGCTCATGTAGATCAGTTTACAGCTGCTGAAATTTGTCTTAGATATTGTCCTGCTCTTTTTAGTTGGTAAATTTTTCCAACTCTGTTAGTGGTTTTCCATGAGGCATTGTTTTAAATTACAAAAAATTGTTTAAAATTGGTGCCACATTATTATTAATGAGTGATACTCCCCTTTGGTGACAATTAATTAAACCAATAATTAATAAAAAAAAAAATTATTGTACTAATTTTATGCACCTGTGTTTATACTTTTGAAACACTCAAAAATTAAAAATCTGTGATAATTTTTTTTTTTGTAATTGTCAGATTGCTCTAAAAATTTCAGAAAATGTTTAAATTGATGTTGTAAACAACATACTAACATAATAAATACATTACTATTATTAATGTTATAAAAAAAGTTAGGTGTATTTATAATTTTGAAACAGACTGTACATATCTAACAATATAATTTTTGCCTTTATAAAACACTGAAGGACTTTATTAAACTTTTATTATTTTATGTATTTTATTTTATGTATAATACATTAATATTTAATACCATACATAATGATATTAATACTGAGGTAAAAAATTTAACGCTTAAAAGATTGAACAAAGTTTAATTAAGAAGAATTTGTTCCTAAAAAAATAGCTTCTATTATTTCCTCTTTCAAGTTAGTACATAAGTGAGATTTGATTAAATGCAGAGCTGAAATAATCATTCAATACTGACTTGGGTAAGAGGCAGTGCAGTAACATGAGCTGCATTTTGTATGATTAAAAAAGTTAAAATAACAGCATTAATGGATTTTAAATTTTTTTAAATGTCAATGCAACATGAGTTGGGATTCAATAAATTTTCTGATTTCCATAAAAGTATTAGATTCCCAACTTCAACTCTCCATCCCTGGGCATGCCTGGCATTCTGTGCTTCAAACAATACATATGCTGAAAATTCAGAACACATTGAGCCTCTACAAAACTTTTTTGTACACTACTGAAATAGTGTTTTCAAGAACCTCGGCATGCCAGGTAGTGCCACCAATTGGACCACAACTGTAATCATTTCCATACCTGTTTGAGACATAGCAATATACTGAGTTTGCAGTAATCAGACAATTTTATCTTGGTACATAACTTTTCGTCAGAATGTATATTAGTAGAAAGATGGTTTCTTCAAAAAAGCTGTGAAAACGAAATATAACAAAGCAGATACTACAATTATAGTAATTTTTTTTTCCACTTTTGCATAACTATCATTTGTGTTATACAGTAGAAGTTTTTTAACTTAACACTTTATAATTTGGAATGACTAGTAATCTGCTAGACTCAGTAAAGTAACTGATAGTTTAGAATTGTCTAATAATAATCTGACATGCTAGTACATTACATATTAAAATATACTATGTTAAGAACACTGGGCAATAACATATTCATTATGTTTTTGCAGGTTTTTCAATTAATCTTAACATAGTAAAGTTATACACTATATCATCTTTACATTGATTAAAGAGCATGATGCAAATCAGATGCATACAGCTGCTGCATGAACAAAATGTATAGCAATGTCCGTAACATTCAAATTACATATAACTTATCAAATTTTTCAAAAATACAAAATGAATATCCAGTATTGTCTTTTGGTAATCTAGAATGTACTTATCTTATAGATGCTGGATTAATTAATTAATTAAACTTTTAAATAAAATGTGCATGTATGTATTACAAATTAAAATTTATTATCAAAAAGACACTTTAAAATATATTTTATTAAAAACTCTTCATAGAAAATTTAATATATTTGTTTTTTTTTATTGTTATATGAATGGCTTGGAATAAGTTGATGATATAAAAATTTTGAAAATTTTTCTCAAATTGCATTAACCCAGAAACAAAGCCAGAGAAACAAAATGTTGTTAGCATTTTTGACCACAAATCATTCATAGGAATTTTTTTTTATATATAAGTTAATAAGCAGTACTATATGGAATATTATATATACAGTGGGTGATCGGTTAATGAACATAATCTGTTCCAAGACTTTGTTCATTAACCGATTATCGATTTATTATAGGTTCCTATGGGAATTTGATTAATTCATTCTGGAGACCCCCAAAAATAAAAAATATATACTTTCTTACTATGTTTACTCATATGTAATAATAAAAATACATATATACACGGTCTTGCATTTTTATTAGTCATGTTTTTTTCCGTTTGTGGGGGTAAAGAATCTGTCCAATGTCGATTGCTTTTCTGTTTTTTTGATTTTTCAGAAGTAATTAATAGTATTGTAATTGTAGAGATCCCTAGGCCTATTAACCTCAACCTGGTTTGGATGGAACCATTTTAAAACTGTTGTTCTGGCATTCTCCCACTTCTTCAAAAGATCTTTAATAGCAGATATCAGCATAAATCTGCATTTTCAGAAGAAAACGTAAAAGAATTGTTTCTGTCAGAAATATTACAAGGGAGTGTTTCAAAGTTCGGGGAAATACTATCCGATCAGTATATACTGGGTAGGATGTTGACGTCTCCCGCGCTCCGAAAAGTTTCAAATTGTTGCCTGAAGACAAAGGAAGATCAATCAGTATTCATCATTTTACGTCACTCCTTGTGTTTGTTCAGTCAAGTGTTCGTTATCTGAACATGGGTTCATTGTCTGATCATAAAAATCTTTTACGAAAGTGTTTGTTATCCGATTTGTTCGTTAACCAATCACCCACTGTACATGTATAATTATTTAAAAGTTTAAAAAATTTTATCTATATATTTAATTTTTATTTTAATAGGAAAACATCTAATAATGAATGGAAACCATGAACTTCATTTACAAGGAGATGGTGTCCCAAATCCTAGAATATCTTTATATCCCCAAGGAAAAGTACATTTGGAATGGAAACAGATACATAAAATTGGAGCTGGCTTAGCAAATCTTGGCAATACATGTTTTATGAATACAGTTATTCAGTGTTTAACATATTGTCCCCCATTGGTTAACTATTTATTACATGACGATGATCATTCAAAATGTAAGATAGATATTTCATTAATGTTATTGATTATATATATCATTAATATAATTTTGTTCAATTTACGATTTTATTTTATTTTACTATATTCAAAATAATTAGGTAAAATAAGTGGATTTTGTATGATGTGTGAACTTCAGAAACATATTAAAAGGGCTCTTGATCGACCAGGAGATGTTATTAAACCTCTTTATATTTATCAAAAATTAAAATGTAAGTTTTCTAGAATGTACTTATCTTATAGATGCTGGATTAATTAATTAATTAAACTTTTAAATAAAATGTGCATGTATGTATTACAAATTAAAATTTATTATCAAAAAGACACTTTAAAATATATTTTATTAAAAACTCTTCATAGAAAATTTAATATATTTGTTTTTTTTTTTATTGTTATATGAATGGCTTGGAATAAGTTGATGATATAAAAATTTTGAAAATTTTTCTCAAATTGCATTAACCCAGAAACAAAGCCAGAGAAACAAAATGTTGTTAGCATTTTTGACCACAAATCATTCATAGGAATTTTTTTTTATATATAAGTTAATAAGCAGTACTATATGGAATATTATATATACAGTGGGTGATCGGTTAATGAACATAATCTGTTCCAAGACTTTGTTCATTAACCAATTATCGATTTATTATAGGTTCCTATGGGAATTTGATTAATTCATTCTGGAGACCCCCAAAAATAAA
>NW_019384705.1:300537-319959 GCF_000671375.1 Centruroides sculpturatus | reverse complement strand
AACGTTTGTTTCTTGAAAATTTGATCACGATTTAAATACAGTATTTACTTTTAATATTACCGATATGTCATCGAAAAGAAAACGTGTTGTATTATCATTAAAAGACAAATTAAAGTATTTGTTTTGATTATCCGGATTTTTCCTTATCCGGACTACTTTCATCTCCAATTAGTCCGGATAATCGAGGTTCTACTGTACTTGTATTTTCATTTATTCTTTTAGAAATTATAAAAGTAAATTTTATTGCTTGAATGTTCTCCATTAATCTTGTCCAGAGGTTCTTATTCTCACCTGTATAAATATGGGGTTCAAGTGCATTTGCACTCCAACCTACATACAATATTATTTTTGTTCCATATCCCTATTTCTGGTTCTATTTCTTTTTTAATAATTTTGTGTATATATAATATAAAATGTATGTTAAAAACTCGATATATACAAAGGCTATTTTTTAAATAAGGTCCGTTTGTGAATGATGGTAAGAATGACGAGCAATTGCAGCAGCGTGCATGAGCATCTGCTTTCAGCATGCTTTGCACGTGTTTAGATGCCATTTGCAGCTGTATCGTCTGTCTGTGTGCTGAACTGTAGAAATTTATAATGTTTAAGAAAATTGAGTCACCCGCCGACTGTAAGATACGATCTGTTTTTTTGATTTCAGCACGAAAGATCACGGTAACTGTCTTTTGGGACAGGAAAGGGACTTTGTTAGTGGATTTTATGCCAAGAGACACAACAATCAATTCTGATGCTTATTGTGTAATCATAGAAAACTCCGCCGTGCCATACAAGACAAGTGGCGTGGCCTAATGTCTTTCGGTGGCAGGCGGCAGATTTCTTTGAAGTCGAAATTTAAAAAATTTTTGAGAGGTATGACAAATGTTTGAACAAAAATGGAAATTATGTAGAAAAGTAGATAAAAGTATGTAGAATGTGGGAAAAAATATATTTTAATGATATTTACAGTATTTTTCTTCTTATTAAAAAACGGACCTTATTTAAAAAATAGTCCTCATACTTAAATTGAACAAATTGTATGTATAAAATCTATATTATGTAATATTGACATGCCTTAAATTTGGTTTCATTTTTTTGTCAATGAATTTGATTATTTGAACTATTTTTAGTAATTAGAGAGTAGATTACTTTATGTTTAATTTAAATTAAAACACTACTGGATTAGATAAACTTTATCATGATTTTCTAAATAATCATTTTGAAAAGATATAAATAAGAATTTGATTGAACCTTTGAGCAGAAAAATTAATTTTATTAATTTTATTTTAGGCTTGATCCTGCCAGTAAAGAAACTACTGTTATTAATCATATTTTTGGTGGTTATCATCGTAGTCAAGGTATAATAATCATGAAGTGATTTGATTAATTTTTAATTATAAATACTGTATTTAAAAATATGTAATAAATAATAATTTTTTATTATAATTACTTTTAAAAATGAAACTGTTTGTAACTTAAATCATTGGTTTTCAGTCTTAATGATATGAGACCGCCATTTGGTTTATATATACAGAAGAATCTACTTAGTGTAATCACTTTAAGATTTGTTGAAACTGATATTGAAGGATGATAATTAATGATAGTGATAGTGATGATGATGATGTGGTAACTAAAACTAATAGTTAGTGAAAAGTCTGGTTTTATCAACTGTGTTGGCATTAACAGGACTTTTAATACTATCAGCCCTATATTGAGGCTGATAGTATGAAAAGACAGCTTAAGGATGGATGTGTGGCAACTAAAATCAGCATAATGACATCACTTTTTTTCACTGCAGAAATCTATTTTGTGCCACTTTTCTCATACCACAAATGTTGGCCGAATTTTATTTTTTGTAGAGGCTGCCACCAAGATACATTTCTATTAGCCAATATTAGTTTGTTTTGAAGTTGTGTGAGAAAATAGACTCAATTGTTGTTTTAATGGTTGAAAGTTCAATACAACAACTGAGATTAGAATAAAAAGAGGAAAGGATAATAAATTTAATAAAAATTCTACACAAATAATCATATATAAATTAAAAGGAGAAAACAAACAAATCTTACTCAAAATAGTATTCTTTATCAAAAGATCTTAAATCTTTGGTCAAATCTTCTTTGATCGACTTCTTCTATCTAAATAAAGTACAAAATAAAATTTGTAAACATGAGGAAAATGGCTGTGTTGTTACTGTTTGCCATTTTTAATATTGTACACATGTATAGATGTGGGTGGCATAATTTTTTTCACCCTCTTTGAAGCTTAATAACTCCTGTGCTTTTTGTTGAAAATTTCTGAAATTTTGGAAAGAGGTTTGTGTATTAAGGGGATTGATGCTATTAAATTTTGATGGTTAAAGTTAAGGAGATGGGGAGATAAATGAGGTTGTGTGTCATATCTCAAGTAGGGTTGGACTTAATGACAATTTTCCTCATTACTAGCATTTACAATTTTTTTATAAAACCCATCCTACCTTCAAAATTAAGCTTTTTGCCATTTTATAATTAAAAATATGAAACGTTTTTAATAATAAATGATCATAATGGTTGGAACCAGGCATAGTTTTAAATGTTGCCAGAAAAGTTAAGCAACTTGTCACTGGATTTTTTAAAATTAAGCTAATAGTTTTTATAAACTGAAGTTTTTAAGAATTTAGATAGCTGTATTGAGTAGAAAATTTATTTCTCAGAATTTGATCTCAAAGAAATTGATCTCTCAGAAACTTTTACTTTTCTCTGGTTATACAGTGGCTTCAGAATGCTCTCTAATAGAACAAAATGTTAAAATAAATTATTTTATTTGTTACAGTAGAACCTCGATTATCCAGATTGTTCAAAATAAACAAAAATTTTCCAAATTTGCTGATTTGCACTTGGCGAATTGCAATACTGTTTATGCACATGATGGAACGCATAACTTTTTTTGTTCCAACAATGTCTCACCCGGCAAAGTGGTCGTAAACTTTTTAATACATTTTGCATTGTAATAAAAATATAACTTGACATACATATTTATAAATAATTTATATTGAAATTACGTCATTTCTATGGCCAAGGGTGGCGTAAGGCATGGGCGACATGGGCCACCTCCTACGGCCTCATGGTCTGAGGGGACCTCACACCTCAAAGGTTTATGCATTACTTAAAAGCTGTGAACGCAACGAAAAAATTTTGTGTGTCATAAAACGATAAATAGTTTGCATTTTTATGAATAAAAATTTGACAGTTTTAACTGCTTTTTATTTTATAAAATCTGTCTTCTTGCACACCAGAGGGCCTTTAAACAATAGGCAGTTTGTTAGTACCGGTCAGTAGTAGTCCAAATTCAATATGAACGTTTGTTTCTTGAAAATTTGGTCATGATTTAAATACAACATTTATTTTTATTACTATCGATGTGTCATTGAAAAGAAAACGTGTTGTATTATCATTAAAGACAAATTGGATATAATCAATGGTTTGAAACACGGTGAGTCTGGACATTCATTATCTAATAAATATGGTGTTGGAACGTCAACAATCTCGGATATAAAAAAACACAAAGTGAAAAAATTATGAAGTTAAACAATAATCAATTTTCTTAATAAAAAATAATTTAATACTGAAGCTACAGTATATGTAAATCTAGACAAATAAAAATTATTCATACTGTATGTACTGTAATGTACATGTCTTTCACTGTCAATTATTATTTTTTCGATTATCCAGATTTTTCCTTATCCAGACTATTTTCATCCCCAATTAGTCCGGATAATCGAGGTTCTACTGTATTTGACCTTTAATGGGAGAATTAAAAATATGAATAAATTTGATAAAATATATGTAGCTTATCAGTTATTGAACACATTTGAAATATTTTGTTGCTCAGATCATAATCAAACCTGAGAGAACTACATTATAATATATTTAGAAATAATTAAATTTGGATATTTTAAACTGATTTATATCAGAATTTGCTTTTTTTATGGTCTCATAACATCAAAGAAGGAATCATTGAAGGAATCATTGTTCTCATAATAATTTTTTATTTACTTTAATTTTAGTTATATGTTTACGCTGCAAAGAAAAAAGTAATACATATGATCATTTTATGGATTTTATATTGGATATTAAGGTAAGAATTTAAGTAAAATTTTATAATTGAATGATAATGTTAAAAAGATAAAATGTCTTGATATCTAACATGTTTATTATTTTTATTTTTATGAAATATTTTTTCTTTTTTAAGAAAAATTTATTTGAGTTTTTAGGAAGTTTATATTAAACTAGCTTACCCGTCGCGCATTGCTGCGATCTCAGAAGAAAGGAAATTCAAGCAAACTCGTTATGATAAAATTAAATTTACATTTCATCATTTTTATTGAAACTTATTATTATTATTCATTTTAATCGGGAAAACATTTCAAAGTGTCGTTTCAATTCTATTTATTTATTGGAGTGCTTGTGGATACACGATATTTTTTGTTTTTCCGTCTGGTGCGTACACGAATAAATCGGAAGGTTTTTCAACGCGTGAGCCGGCCACATACAGTTGCCCATGCGAGAAGCACGGATTCTCCAAATTTAGCCCACACACTCGCTGCGATTGTCAGAAGTGTGATGTTCCCCATTTTTATATATATATTTTTAATTCTTTATAATTTTAATTATTTAATTGCTCCTTCCTCTCTTCCTTGGCATGTTGTGAAATTTCTGATAGTCGGATAATAAACTGTTTTATTGTAATTTGTCTTTTTAAATTATTAGATGATATTAAAATTTGGAAAAGGGGATCCCTAGATCGGTAAAATAGGCGAATTTCCTTCTACAACTTCGGTTGTTGTTCGGTATACAGTTAAAGTTTTAACAAAGTTCGAGCGAATACGTAATTAGCAAAAAAAAGTTGAAATAAAGTGATTAAACAAAAATTATTACAAATATCGTAAATAACAGTTCACAAATGCATATATAGATATTTTTTGAAGGGGGGAAATGGTCTTCACAATTTGAAATCGATCAAACACACTGTGCGCGAATGCTAGTGTAAACACACACCATCTATCGTAGGATAAATGTACTTTGCGGGAGTGTATTAAAAAATTAAAAAAACTTTTCAAAGTTTTATGGCAATCGTACTACGCCACAAACCTTCGCCGGAGTATATTAAACAACTTCCCAAAGTTTCACGGCAATCGGATAAACGGTATGGTAATGCATGAAGGACACACAGACATACATTCATTTTTATATATATAGACAATTTTGGTTTCCTCCTTTTTGCTTTCTTTGTTTCTTTAAGAAACTATAATATTACTTCTTAAATTAGGAGCTATATGTTGCTAATTATTATATAATTAACAGTAATAATTATAATTTTTAATTTTTAACCTGATGATAAATAATTAATATGAGTAAATTTAGTAATGATAAATTTTGATTAACTGAAATATGATTAGCCTAATTTGCGATAAAATCATTTTTTATAGTAAATTAATAGATTTTCAATAAAATTGCATATTATGAGTTATCTAGTAACCATTTTATAATTCAATGAAATGAATATTTTATTTTGTTTAATTTTATCTTTACTTAATTTGTGAAAAAATTGTCAGTTTTCTATCTATATAAAACTATATTTAATATACAATTAAAAAATATAATGACATGTCAGGATGAAATTCATACATTACAAAATTAAATGTGTAGAAGTATCACAAAAATGTCTTCTTTTAAATCTTAACACCTTTTTCCCACTTCGGGAACTAGCTATCCTTATGGCGGAGTTGACCATAATTATATTTTTTAATTGTAAATTAAATTTAATGATTGTGCTGAAAATCTTGGGAATATTTTTAACAATATTTTATATATTGAGGCAGAAGAGTGGCCTAAAAAGAAGGTTGACTCCACCATAAGGACAGTTAGTTCCTGAAAGTGTGAAAAGGACATTAAGAACTAAAAGAAGATATTTTTGTGATATTTCTACACATTTAATTTTGTAATATATTTAGAGGCTAATATTTTAATTCTTTGTACTCCAAGAATTTTTATTACTGGTAGTTGCAGTAATTTTTTTTGATCCAAGCAAGCACCTAAATTTAAACTCTGCATGTCTTTTAATTGTTACATGGACTTACTACTGCATCTAAAATTGCAGTGCAAGAGGGTTTTATACATATGACGGCAACTGTTCTCTGTAACATCATACATGAATGGTATGATGTTAGATTCTGTAGAAAAACATGAATGGTTTTTCTACAGAAGTACTTTCATTTTATCATCAGTGTCGTTTTTGATAACTTGTGTTTTTCATCTTTTTTTTTTTCACTATTACCTTCAGCATCATACTTACTTTCAATTTCTTCTGCTATAGTATCATTCAAATTGTCTCTATAAGTTAAAAAACAAATTAATCTTCACTTCCAGTGTTTTCAAAATTTTTACAGCGAGTTCTTGTATTTTTTATGGGTGGAAAAAATTTGTAACAACTTATACTTGTGATTTTACACATAATATTGTCATAGCAGTGTGTCAAGTAGAAACATGTCACATTTTGGCATCGGCAGACTTGTTATGTTTACTATTGATGTTACAATAGTGGTATGTGTAGATTTGTGAGTTTTTACTATTGATATTGTCTTAATGGAGTCAGTATCTCACTTAAAATTTACAAAATTCTAGATGTAATGGTGTCTATGGAATTGTATACTATATTATTGATCTTGATGTAGCAGTACTTAAACGACTGAAAATGGTTAATCAATTCCATGCAAACTATCTACAGAAAAAAATTGAATGGAATTCGTCATGCAACGCATTTTTTGAATTTTTGGATAATTTTTTAAATCGAGATATTTCGCTTCAAAATCGCGCTATATTTAATCTGTTTTTTGTGTTTGATTAAAAACATATTGCAGTTTACGATTGTTTAATTTTTAGTTTAATACAAATTTAAAATAATATTAAAATTTCGACGTTCACGAACAATAGAAAAAAAAATTAATTTACAGAGATTCGCTGAACTTTGTACATCTGTTCGTTAGACACATCTGTCTTCTTTTAAATAAAACAAACCGCAGCTCTCTAGCTAAAGCGGGGGAGAAGTTATTGCCATTATTTACACTACGTCTCTAATTACCCAGCGGGGAGAGGAGTCGATTGTCATCGTGAAGTGATGCCGATTAGTGAACCGTATGACCGATACGGCTTACTTAATTGTTTACGTATTTCCTCTTATTACGTAACTGCGAAAATTTGACTTTACCCTCACGTATATATATAAACAGTTCTGAGTAAAGTCCTTGTTTACAATGTACTGTACTCTGTCTCCCTATATGACTAACTGCGGGGAGTGGGAAGTGGCTAGGGTATTTTTAGGTCAAAGTTTATCAACATGCTTTTATAAGAGTGAATATTTGACACTTTTTACATATTTTTTCAACGCTTTATATAATAATACCCTATAATAAATGACTAGTTAATTTTTTTTGTGATTACGCAATATCCGGAAGTAATGAGTTTCTCAGAAAATTTTTTAGCTGGAAGCTTTTGATAAAATATCTGCTTGTCTACGTAGAGTCAAATAACATGAAAACTAGTAGAATTACGCTCTAAAATAATAAATATAGCTATTTTTTAACGTTTGTTTACATAATGACTTCAATCACGTAGATTGGTTCTTCGCGGGAAAATCCAGACTAGATGGTTCTGAAAAAAACTCTCATTCGTTAAAGTTAAATCAGTCATAATATAAATTACCAATTAGACGTAATAAGCGTAGAAACAAAAGTTTTAAAGCCAATTAACAGCAAGAACGTCTTCCATCGACTTACTATAGAGAGGTGGAGCTTCCAGGGAATATTTCTTGCTAGATAGTTTTAAAAACATATTAGTACGATTAAATATTGTCGAATTAGCTAATTTAATGTCTTAAAACGTTAAATTAGTTAATTAGAGCTAAAAAACGATTTAAAAAGCGAATTTATTGTGATTGTTTACATTTTACTTCGAAGGTTGGAGGCGGGACTTTTCGCGGCAATTTTTCCTTTCACAAGTCTGTGATTAGTTACAGTAATGTCAACAAAGACAGAAGATACCCAATAAAACTTTAGAAGGAGTTTCCCTTTGATTGTTTTCAACAACTGTCTAGTTAACTTCGAAGATTTACTGTAAATAATAGGGGAGTGTATTTCCCGAAATATTTATGGCCCAGGGGTAGTAACAAAACGCTTATTGGCTTAAACAAAGTCAATCGACCTACAAAAGAGCGAATCATAGCTAAAATCGCAAGAAAACTCGAATATAACGCGAATTATTCAAATTTTTTATTAAAATCGCATTTTTGCACTTGTTGCATCTCATTAATAACAGGTGGTCACGTGATCCCGCGATATCGCGGTCGTTGCATCAAAAAAGTTAATATATGACTCATTTTTCAATATTACTAGAACTTTTTACCTGTTACACCCTCTACCAAATTTGTGTTATTGTTGATTTCTCAAAATGTCAAGAATTCATTGATGAAGCTTCATTGTTTTGTCTTCAGTAGGACAAAAGTTATATATTTCTACCACTTCCTGAAGACATACTTGAAAAGAGCAATGAACTTTTATCAAACTTCAGATCACATAGAGAATAAATAATATAAAAAGTTATTTTTTATTCTGTATTATAAAAAAAACTATATTATTATTAAAAATATTGAATACATAGCGATTTTATAAAATTTTTAATAAATAAGACATAATTTTATTTTTCTTTTCAGCAAAATGTTCAAAGTCTAGAAAAAGCATTAGAGAAATTTATTCAACCAGAATTATTGCAAAACGAAAATGCTTATAAATGTCCCAGATGTAATATGAAGGTTTCTGCACAAAAGCGGTTTACTGTACATAGACCTCCAAATGTTGCCACATTTCAGTTTAAAAGGTATATAAAATATGCATTTTTATTCTTAATATTTCTTATTTTTTTTTATGTTTAATTTCATTATTGTTGTTTATTTTTAAAATGCTAACTGAATTTTTAAAGTACTTTAAAAAAATGTAAATGAGTAGAGTAAAGGAAATTGAATGATCAAAAAATGTTTCATATAATTAAAAAATTCAATTTAGTAAAATTTTTTCAGTAGTATCAACTATTAAATTAAAAAATTATCACTTTGACTATCATTGAATAATTTTTGTTGTAACAAATTTATAATCACAGTTAATAGAGAGGTTGCAGCCAACATTTTCATTGCAAAAACATGAATGTAAGACATTCAGTGCCACCTTCCTGTAAGCCTAGAAGTTTGACAGTGGTGTTTGGAACATCAGTGGAATCATGCTTGACATTCCAAATGCTGTTGTCAAACTTCTAGGCTTACAGGAAGGTGGTGCTGAACGTCTGACATTCACATTTTTGCGATGAAAATGTTGGCCGCAACCTCTCTAATAACAACACTGAAATTATGTTAATGTTATTTTTATTAAAACTACTTTTATTTTATTTTCACTATTCTTTACTATCACATTATTAGATTTAAAAGTTGGATTAACTTAGCTCAGTAGCATTTATTTTGATTGTTTTTTTTAATCTTGTTTTTAAGTTCTTGTTTATTTTTAAATTAAAAAAATGATGATATTGCTCTAAAATTATGATTGCATTGTTAGACTTAAGTCAAATATTTATCAACAATAACAGTTTTATAATATTTTATGGTTGTAAAGATACACTTAGTTAGTATTGGCCACATATTAGATATTAAAATAAATGAGAAATGTGTGATATTTATAATTTTATGTATTAATTTATAATAATAATTTATATTAAATTATTTTCTATATTTAAATATGTGAAGTTTTAATTTAATATATAGTATTATACAGTATTAGTAGTATGTAGCATATAGTATTTAGTATTTGGTAAGATTAACAATTGCTATTGTTATTCATGTCAGTTGTTGACAACTGTTGAAAGCACATTTCTTTCTTCAGCATGTCAAACTGTAAGAACCAACCTAATATTTCTGATTAAAAAGACAAAAACAATCTTGCATCAGAGTTCTTAGGAAGAAAAATAAAATACTTTGTTATAATGTTAGACTCTTTTTATAGTTACTGTTATAGAAAAGTGAAAAAATTCAGTAACAAGTTGACTTAACTTTCCTGGCAGCATTGGTGGCAGCATCTGTTATTATATTGTATTTAAAAACTTTTTATATTTTTAACTATTATAAAATGACAAAATGCTTAATTTTGAGAGTAGGGATAGGTTTTATAAAAAATTGTAAATGCTGATAACAAATAACATTGTCATTAAGTCAGATCCCTCTGGAGATAGACACGATCCTCTTTATCTCACCACCCCAGTGACCTTTAATTACCAAAATTTAATAGCATCAATCCCCTAATACACAAACCTCTCTGCAAAATTTCAGAAATTGTTGACAAAAAGCACAGGATTTATTTAGCTTCAAAGAGGGCAAGTGAAATCATGCTTTACACACACTAACATCTATACATACAGAAATGACCAAATTTTTTTTCATTTCTCGACGTTTAAGTCCAAAGATGTAAAATTCTGGGAGTCTTTCCTTGACCAATTGCCATACTTTCCCTTTGTTATTATGATACAAGGCACCGATTAGCTTTGGTGCCTCGCATCATATTCACTTAGCTAGTGCCATTCTTGGATATGAAACTTTCAAAGTCTTATAAGCTAAACATTAAAATTTTAGAGGCCACTTTTTTGGAAGTGTTTGAAAAGTGGGTTCTGTTATTTGGACAAGGATCTGTTTATGCTAAAGCTATGTGCTCACCAAATTTTGTTCAAATTGGAGACCCGAACATCTGGCCTTCTCTTTGTAAGTGACAGTTTAACATATTACTTTGTTTTCAAGATGCCAAACTGATAAGGCTACCAGCACCTGCATTAGTTAGTAAAACTGGTGGCAAAAAAATTTAAAACAGTGAAATGGTGGTGAGTTTTTAAAAATTTTCCAGAACAACCACTGCAAATGTACATTGACATCAATACATTTTAATACAAAAGTAGAAGTTTGTTAGTTTGGCACTTGATAAATAGGAATGTATGGTAATACCAGCAAACTCTAAAAGTAGCCAATAATCTGGAATTGTCTAATGATAATCCACAAAACAGAATACAGGAGGACTCAAATACTCATTGAGTGTAATTTAGCAAACTGTATATTGTCTGCATTGTATTGTATTGAAAGAACACTGCTTTATTAGAGCTAACATACAGATATTTTTGGTAATATGTGTGACTGATTTATTTTCTTTCCCAAAGTCTAATTTGAGGATAATACACTTAAAAACAAATTTTTCATACTTGGAGCATGTGCAGCTTTTGTGAATCATTATGAATGCTCATTTTATGAAGCAATGTATTCATTAACATTTTTATAGATCTCTCAACCAATCTTAATATGATATAGTCATGCACTGTATCATCAGACTGATTAAAAATCATGCACATAAATAAATCAGATATCTGCAATGTTCAGATGCATATAACTTATCAAATTTTGCAGAAATACAAAAAAGTTTGATAATCTGACATCACTTTGGTTCTTTACATTTGCTGTGATTCTTGTGATGCTGCCAAATCAACCAACTATTATATATAGATTTCTAAAATCAGTTTGTTTATAAAATTGAATTATTTAGGATAGATGTCGGCAACCTATGGCACGTGTGCCAAATGTGACATGTGGGATGATTTTCAATGGCACTCTGATTGAATAAAAATGTAGTAAAAATTATATTTTAATTATTAATTACATATTTAAATGAAATTCATAGTTTAGCAAAGGTCATGGTACATTACAAATGAACCTCTTGTTTGTATATTTCTATTACAGTGCATGCATTTACACTCTGTGTTGCCATCTATGTGTTATGCAAGTGCTTCACATGTAAGAACATAATTCAATTAACAACTTAACTTCAAATATATACATTTTTGAAGTCCTTTATAACTGGACTAATTTTGATAACATATATGAGCTGTTGATTTTGAAAGTGGGGCAAGTCCATTTTGTGAAAAAATAGTTAAAGCTAATTCTTATTACAAATTAACATAAAATTTATGTTTTTAATCAATTCACAATTCACCATCTAAACTAAGAAATATAATTATATGCATGCAACTTATTACTGAATATTTTTTCTTATGTTAGCCACTTTTTCCTATAAAATTAATTTTTTGTTTTGTTGTAGCTTTTCAAAAGAAGTATGAAACGTTGAAATAAAATAAATAAGTAAATAAATAAAATATTCAATTTATTATTTTTATAATTATATTCCGTTCAAAGAAAATCAACGTTTTCAACAAATCATTGATTTTGAAAGTGAGGCAAGTCCATTGGTGCATACCAAAACCATGATTTCTTTCACTTAACATGGATAGCCATTATTGCATACTAAATTTACATGAAATAAGACCACAAAAATATAAAATAAGTATCACTGCTTATGAATATTTTTAAATCCATTCAAATGAGTTTAAAACCCCATTAAATATCTAACAATAGCATAAAATGGAATTGCCCCCTTTCAAAATCAATGGCTCATATAATAAACCTGGTAGAATCATGTTGGCACTCGGAATAACACTAAGTTATGTTCGGCACAACACTGATGAATGGTTGCCAACCCCTGTTTTAGGAAATATTCTTTGACTGAAAATTATATAATTTGTCACATTTTAAACTATGTAATAAAAATTAATAATTACACATTAAAATTTAAAGCTGTATTTTAAAAATTACTATTAAAATAGGATTTAAAAAAATAAGTTTTAATATTTGAATAAAATAAATTATAAAATATTNTTATATATATATTAATAATTATAGTTATATTTTACATTATTATATATAAATATGTAACAGATTCATATTTAATATAAAAAAATTATTGTTTTGATTTCTTCACTTCCTTTTTTTTTAAATAAATCAAATAAATTGTATAAATGAATGCAATAATTTATCACTAACTTTTTTATTTGAAATAGATTTGATTACAATCGGATGTTTGGTGGAAAGATAACAAAACATGTTTCTTATCCTGAAAAATTAGATCTTCGGCCTTATATGTCTGATACTAAGGTAAATGAATTTTAACATTAAAGTTTATTTGTTCATGATTTTAAATTTTTATGTAAAATATTTGTTTTTGCCAAAGCATTTTTCTCTCCATTATATTCATTGGATCTAGCATCTAATAAGTTTTGTATTATCTCAAATTATGAAAAGCTTGTAAAAAAAGCAGTAGTAATCCAGAATCAGTAATTTTGAGTTTATTAAAAGACAACTTTAAGAAATATTTTTTATCTATATTTTATTATAGTTTATTTTCATTTCTGAGACTTTTTAAATAGATTTTGTACTTCATCTAATTATTAAATAAATAAATAAAAATCAAATAAGCAAATATTTATTGTGACATTGTCACAATGCCTGGCTGCAATTTTAATTGTATTTTTAATTTATTTAATTTAAAGTATATGCTCTCTATCTGAAATTAGTAGTGACTTGCTCCTGTACATCATACTTTTCCTATTAGAATAGAATCGTGCCAGTCATCTATCTAACTCCTTCCAGAGGAAAATTTTTGAATATTAATAACACGGACTTCTGGTTTTGCATTGGAAGTTCATATATAGTTAATTGGAGCCTCCTGCCCTAAGCTGTCTGTATATGATATCTGCTTTCACCTATGTAACTCCATTCTTGAGAATAAGGAAAGACAGACAGACAGCAGTGGGAATTATAATTACAGGTTTACAATTTTTTCAAATTGCAGCTCAATAAAATTTTAATTTTATAGTACTTCCTAGAACAAGAAGGAAGCCAATGTTATAGATTTTGTATGTGCATCATTCTAGTGCCATAACTAAAGAACAAAATTTGAAAATTTTGTTGAATAAAAAGGAACAGAATAAAGACTTTGAAAAACTTAAATATCATGTCATATAACATTGTATGACATTTTTTTTTTTTTTTTTTAATAATCCCAAATTTCTTGCAAAAGTAGCAAAATTTTAAATATATTATAACATTTTAAACAAATTTAAATATATATTTTAATTTTCTAATATATGTTATATTATGTTCTACTTTATGATGAACACAGAAATACTTTCCTTTGCATATGTAGTCTAATAAACATCAGCTTTATTCTTATCCTAAGAAAGACTAGTTTAATTATATGATGAGTTTTTCTAGAATGTATACATTTATTTTTCCTTAAAAGATTAAGTATGGAGAATTCTTTTAAGATCTTTCATTTTTTTATAAGCATATCAAATTATTATTTAAATTAATTATTTAGCAATTAATTTTTTATAGTAAATATTTAGATATTTAGATTCAATTTTTTTAGAAGTAAAAAATTTGCTGTTTTCTGTCACAACTAGTTGCATAGATAGACACTGGGTGTTTTTGACATCACTCTTTATTCCTGAATGAAGAGTGATGTCAGAAATGTCCAGTGTCTATCTATGCACCTAGTTGTGACAGAAAAAAACAAATAAAAGAAGACACTGTTTCAGAATAAGCAAAAGTAAAAAATTCTTACTATAATTTATTTTGTAGGGTGGACCAGTTATTTATAGATTGAATGCAGTTTTAGTTCATCTTGGTCCCAGCTGTAATTCTGGACATTATTTCTGTTATGTTCGTAATTCTAATGGTTACTGGTATCTAATGGATGATGCTCGTGTGAGTATCGTTTTACTTTTTGATTATTTTGTATTGAATTTATCTTTGAAAAAATACAATAATCAAATATTTATTATTTAAAAAAAATTATTATGATTACTTTTACTATTTTGATGCTGATTATTATATTTATATCTTTATAAGGTGCAACTGATTTAGTTCAGAAAGACCAGACAGATAGTTTAGTCATTTTAATAAGAGCTCTCATTGAAAACCCAAGAAATTATTAACACGACTCATAATGATGTCAAGCTTTGTTTGTGCTTAAATTAAAACAAAACAACAATAACTACCTCATATTATTATTACCACATTTATTTTAAGATAAATTTGGCCTATATTATTAAGTATTAGTTTGTTCATAGTGACAAATAAAGAAACAAATTAACTGGGTTAGATTGATTACTTAGTATGAAAAGTAAACATGATGAATAAATAAAGTTTACTTTATGCTGATGGCTATTGGTTTAATATAAAATAATATGTTGTTTGTTTTTTTTTTGTGTAGTAATTTATAATTGTATGTCATAAGGAATATTGTGTCAAAATTAGAATATTTGGATTTTATGTTATATGCCAGTAACTAACTCTCTAGATCAGTGATTTCCAAACTTTTTTGAGCCACTGCCCCTTGATTCCATAAACTTATACCCAATGACCCAACTTGTTTTCCTTTATGTGACAAAAGCTTGCACATCTGAAAATCATTAAATGCAATGTTTCTTCTTACTCATTTTAACAGAAGTAAGGGAAAAGTTCTTTGACCAGGACCTGCCTGCAGCACCACCCTGCCACCCCCTTAATTATTTTTGTGTGTCGTCCCTTTAGATTTACTCACCTCCCCAGGGGCAGTAGCACCCACTTTGGGAATCACTGCTCTAGGTCCTATCCTAACTTCATCACCACCTTATTAAAAACAGGATAATTTTTTGAAGCAATTGTTTGGAAAAAATTTACAATGTAAGGTAGAAAATATAGTAAGATAATTATGTTCGTAAGATTTCTCTTAAATAGTCTGTCAGATAATGAAATCTCAGCATCAGAATTATATAAGTTTAGTATGATTTTGGCTTTAAATGCTTTTGTTCATCAATATTATATTTATAATGAAAACAATTGATAACAATTTGTTACAGATGGAACTTTACTTCAAAAGAGAAACAATGTTTTCTATAAAATTCTTTTCATATAATATAAATTTTATCATAAAGTCTGTAATATAAGTTACATTACAGTGAAAAAAAAANTTTACTTCAAAAGAGAAACAATGTTTTCTATAAAATTCTTTTCATATAATATAAATTTTATCATAAAGTCTGTAATATAAGTTACATTACAGTGAAAAAAAAAATTAAAAGACAAGTTTTTAAACTTAATTTTCATTTAAATATTTCTTGACATATGAAAATGATTGATTTGAACATTTTTCTTCTATATCTTCTACATCTATATAATTTGAACTAAAATATCACATTCTATATGGTATTTTAGTTTAAATTATTACAAAAATAAAACCAATTATTTATAGACTGGTGCTTTATATCCAGCTTCTGTTTGGCATTGTTCAGCTTTGGAACATCTGTTGTAATTAATCGATATCTGTATACTTATATACTTTATTCACAGTATATAAAAAGCATAATAAAATCTAAGAGTGGTAAGCAAATATATATCCTAATATTACATTAATTTTAATATAATATTGTTTTAATTAATAATGAATTACTTTAATATTACTGTTTAGATACATTATTTATAAGTTAATAAAAAGAGTTAAACATGCAGATAGATGTTTTGTGTTAATTGGACTATTCTGTGAGTCAAACAGGTATGTAAATGATTATAATTGTGGTCCATTGCTCATCAGGTAATGCTACCAGAGGGTCTTAAAATTGTTATTCCAATATCTTATAAAATGTCTTGCAGAGACTCAGAATTTTTACTATACCTATTATTTAGAGATCTTCAAATACCAGCTATGTCTGTACAGTACAATAAAACACACTATGCACAGTTTTTAGAGTTTAAGAAAGACTGCATTATCATGCTTAGGAATGCAGGATGGCCATTTTGTTGAATAGCCTTCCATCTGGACAATTTCTGTGAGGAGGTATTGTGACAGTGGTTATGTCAGGGCACACATGCATGGCAGGCAATTATGATACTATACTAATGTTATTTAATAAATTAAACATTATATAAAGCTATTTATTATATTAATGTGTTGAATAAACAAAAGGATTCTGAATGTAAAGTTACCATAGGTCAAAAATTGTCCATATTCAGTTTCTTTAAATTGAAAGATATTAAAGAAAAAAGTTGAGTATCGAATTATATATTAGCTCTAAACTGTTAAAGTATTGAATATATACATATATATTTGATGAATTATTACACACATCAAAAATGTTGATTAATTTATTTGTTTTTATCTATTTTAGTGCATTTTATGAACAAATACAATTTATTTTGATTTTTAAATTTGATTTTACATTTACATAGTATATATTTTTATGTTGAATAGTTTCTAATGTACAGATTATTTTAAATATATTATGATATAAGCTTAATATTTATAAGCATTTATTACTATTTTTTCATATTAATTTAAAGTGTTATTTACATTTTATATAATTTTTAGGTTCATCAAGTTAGTGTAAATCAAGTTCTGAATCAGCAAGCTTATGTTTTATTTTACATTCGTGTAGCAGCTACTAGTTCTAATCATTTAAAGGTATTAAATTTTGATATTATACCTGAGAAATTTTAATAATTTATCTAAATAATAAATTTGAATCATAAAAATTTTAGATCGCTACATTTTTATTTGAAGACCTATTTATGTATTGCTGAAAGTACCTTTTATAATATTTAAAAAAAAATCATATTTTGCTGAAAAGTGCAGATTGTATTTTTTATATGCTATGAAGAATTTTAAAATATAAATTTAGAAATTTTTAACATGCTCCATATTTTTAGCATTTAAAATATAAATTTTTAACGTATGGATAATTAAGGCAATGTAATTCCTGGTTTAAGCAAATACAAATCAATAATTCTTAACTGTAATTTGATTTTTAACATAACTATTGAAGAAAATTCCATATTTCATTAATAGTTATGTTAAAGAATTTATAGGCTAGATCAGATTAAATAATAATTAATTTGATCTAACCTATTAATGAATTATTACCTGATTCATTTTTGATTAATCCTATTGTTTCATAGGATGAATCAGGTAATAATTCATTAATTTATCCTATGGAACAATAGGATGAATCAATGAATTTAGATATACAGTAAAACTTCTCTAACTCAAATATTTTTTTAACTTAAGGAAATGAAGTACTAGGTAGGTCTGAATGGAACAGCATAGAGATTTAACATCTTAAACTTGAATTTACTTAACTCAAATTTTCTCCAAGTCAACGTTTTTCGTGATCCTCTTGACACCAATTTATGTTCATTTCATCTTTTCTGACTTCAATTCCAATATTTATTCTATCCAAAGTGATCATAATTATTGGATTTTCATGAAATTTTCAGACAATTAATGGTATCTACTCTCCAATACCAATTTTCAGACAATGTTCCAGTCCAAAGTGAGAGGTCCTCTTGCTTTATCTCAACAAGATGTACAGTACTGCAAAACTGTTTGATTTCATTAATTAAAGTGACCATACACGTTAAGTTAATCCTCAAAGGATTAACCATGCATGCTTGACCTTGAGTAATTCCTGATAATGTGTGGGGGAAAATTTAATAGTTTTGGCGAACTGTACCGACCACTGGAGTAGAAACGAAAAACCATTGATTTTCCTGCACACTGTCAGACTGCGCAGACCGACCTTAACATGTGTGCCATCGTGTCGTTCAGTTGTGAGACTACTGAGTAGTTAGAACAATGTCTCGTGAATGTTTGGAAGAATTATTTTCTATAACCTTACTAACTTTTATTATTTATAACCTAAAAAAATTAATTATTCAGGTTATAAATTATTTTCAGATCAAAAATTTCTTGAGTAAATTAAAATTATAAATTATTTTAATATTTAGAAAACTTTGCAATTCATTTCTTCCATTTTCATAAAACATCTTGATACTCTATATCATTTTCTTTTACATTTAAAAAAATTTATTGTTTTAATATCCAAGTAAATTAAAACATGACAACTTAAAATAAGACAAAGTTTAATAAATTCTTTTTAATTATTAAATTATAAAATTAATTTGCGATAATAATGTTTACAATTTGTACTAATATCGGATGTGGTTGAGAATTATTAATATATATTCGTCTATAAAATTTAATCCATGAATTTTTTTGGTAGTAAAATCGACTTGCCATTGTCTTTCGCTGCTTTTTAACATAATCTATAGGCCAAGATTTCTCTTGAAAAATTAATTTTGTGATATGAAATAATTCCATTAAAAAATTATTCGTATGAAAAATCAATTTTGTGATTAGTGCTACCCAAACCACTACTACTACTATTTACACCATAGACTTCTATGCATACTTTTTCCCGCGAGTTTTAATAGAATTTGTTGCCAATAAACATCAGTGGCGTAATAATAAACACAATGACGTAGCGAACGTAACTGCACCCGGGCCGCGACACTATATTGGCGCCCCTCCCCCTCCAGAAACAAATTTTGTTATTCTTGGAAACCATTAGGCTCCCCTCTGCCAGTGGCGCCCGGGGCAAGCTGCCCCAC